>NW_015151573.1:161098-162506 GCF_000732505.1 Cyprinodon variegatus | reverse complement strand
TATACACACCGACACAGATATGTTCTTGTTTCTCTTTTCAGTATCTAACAATTTGAACAACCAAAGCAGCACTTTGGTCCTTCAACACCAAGACTAAAGTGATAAATCCCCAGTAATTTAATAATAATCCCTTAATTAGTTTTTATAGATTAATTTATTAAATACTTAATTGCTGTTTTGTGAACTTATCTCTTGCAAAAACACCTTGCAAGTATATCAAAGATACATCAGAAAAATGCAATATGCTAGAAGACGAACAAGGTCACTTCTTCATTAAAATGTAAGGCAATATTAAATCGTGTTTGAATGCTTTTGCAAACTTTAATTAAAAACCTTTGAAAATCTGTGACACAACAAAAAAAAAGTTATTGTATGAAATCAGATCAAATGTTTATCTAAACTTAATTAACCTCCCTAAAAAAGAATTTAAATTAGCTCTTGCTGATAAACAAAATGTTATGGTTTCTATTACATCATCTTCTTGTTTGTTTTCTGAAATCCCTGTAATTGCTTTGATCTTAATGCCTTTTCAACCTCTAAATCTGTTGAACGTCTCTGTCTGAACAAATCCATTTGCCCTCTGTCTGCACTCTGAGGTTTAACTAAACCAAGCACATTATTTCTGCCTGCAGAGCAGCTTCTACTCTTGCAAAGTGTTTGCGTAACTAAGATGCCGTACCGCATCTCAGCAGCCTCCGCTGAAGTGCCCTTGACCCTCGCTCGCTCAGCCGCTGCCTGCACCGGCAGCTGCTGCTTGTAGCGAACATCTCCCTGGAGTGATTGTGTGTAAATGTCCAACAGGGGTGTTGGAGCTGCTGAAAACAAGCGTGCATGTTTGAGAAAAGCTGCTCCCAGGTTAAACCTTTATCAATATATATTCATTCCCCTGTAGCCTGGGAGCTTTCCTACCTTTTCCTTTTAGGGTCCATTTGTCGGAGCACAACACTCCACTTTCTTGACCATGTAGGATATAAATAAATCAGCTTGCAGCTGAAAATAAAAGCAGGTTTCTGTTCCAAAAATGTTCAGGGTTTATTGTGTTTTGGATGCTTCAGCTCATTATTTTGTGCATATAAACTCAAATTACTGCAACTAATTTGGATTAATCTCATTTAAAGCTGTACAATAAAGAAACCTATAGATATTTAGAAAACATTTAACCCTGTTTTACGCATTTTAACATTCAATTCATGGATAATCTAAAGAAAATTCTAAACGTGTATTTAATCTGAAACATACAGCTCATCACAGCATACTAAGTTTAGTTTTTTCTAAATTGCATTTTTAGTTTTCTCTTATCCGCTCCCCATTAACCCTATAATGCCAAATCATATTTGATACATACGGTTTCTAAAATGTTTTGCGTCTGACACCTTTTGCATAATTTAATGGTAAAAACTCTGCTTAA
>NW_015151573.1:154779-158016 GCF_000732505.1 Cyprinodon variegatus | reverse complement strand
TTAATTAATATAGATCTAAGATCAAGTACATTAATACTAAGACCTAACCTTGTGCTGAAATACTAAAGGTTAGGTATCCTTTTACTTATTTCTGTTAAAAAGTACTGATAATATCTTGATTGATGTATGGAATAATAAAAGGATGGTTGCACTATATTTGTTTTACACTGTAGATATACTTTAATTTACAACCTTCTAAACTAGAAGTATAACAACCTATTCTCATTATGAGTGCGTGCGAAATCGTACGAAAAGTTATGCACCGTAATTTCGTACGTTTTTTTCGTCGTATGATATAAAACAGCAAGCAACGTAGTTAGAGACATGAAGAAGTGCTGATTGCACTGTTTTTCCCATTTTTACGTCCGTCCGCGGATCTGTTTTTTTTTTCTGTCTGCCAGCGAATGCGCACTGATGTGTTTTTTTCAGGAAAAAACGTCCAAAAACGTACGAAATAGTGCGCATAACTTTTCGTACGATTTCATACGCACTCATAATGAGAATATGTTGAGTATAAAGATTACTTCCACTTGAATCTTTGATCTCAACATAAAACACTATCCTATATTAGTTTTGGAAAAATAAAATGTCCTAATTTAGTCTGAAGTACTATTATAAAATAGTATACTTTCAAATACGCTACAATTTTGTAATATATCTGCTATTGTTATAACCAAGTTGCCATGACTCTGCACTTTTTGGCTCTGTTTAAGTTTACTTTAGATCATGTCTTTCTAGTTTATTCTGAAAATAATTTCAGGATCTCTTCATGGGCTGTAAAGATAAATAAATAATAATAAAATGATCTGCATGTCACTCATATTAAACAAACTAACAACAAATCATATCCTGTCAACTGGGTTTTAGAATCCATCCATCCATCCATCCATTAGGCTTGTCCCAAGCAGGGTCGCAAGGGGTGCTATCTTCAGCTACCACAGTATACATGTCAGATTAAATAATACTACTTACACTTCAGATATAGCATCAAGGTGTTACTTTATTTATTGTATCTCTTATACTCTATCCGTTGGTTTTGCTGTTCTATTTTTACATCTCTTTGCAGGTGATGAAGCAGACTAAAGATGTTTTATCATTATCTCCTTTTATCTCTTCTTTCTTTGATCTTTTCTCCCTTTTCCAGTTTTTCATTTCCTGTTCTAATTTGCCATTGCAGTGTCCATATAATCTATAATACTCCCTGCATGAATTATAAAAGAGCTATTTATATGCATAAATCAAGCATAACGCTATGGCGATAGCCGTACTGCTCCACCTGTGAAAGTAAAATCCGTTGAGCTCTTTTTGGCATCAAGACAATTATTCTTATCGCCAGACAGGACACTGTTAAAAGAAACAAAAAACAACAAAAAACCTTTTTCTTTGAGATTAATAAAGTATTATTAAATGGATTTGGAGATGTTTTTACATCTACCCTTCACACCTTCTGTGGAGGCAAAATAAACCTAGATTCATATCTATTGCATAGAGACTATTGGTTTTAGTTGCAGTTTCCCGATCAATCAATCTTTCCTACTTGAAAACAGAGATGGCAAAAGTACTCACTTTCCATACTTGAGTAAAAGTACAGATACTTGTGTTAAAAAATACTCTGGTAAAAGTGGAAGTACTGATTAAACTTCTTTACTCAAGTAAAAGTAACAAAGNCTTTAAAGGGTTAAAAGTGATAAAAGTTCTTCAACCTCTAAGAATAAACATCTTGGAGCCGATTCCCCCTTTAAAAATCACATTTTCTAATGTATGGGATTATAATTTGTTTCTACTTGCAGTGCATCTACCACTGAGGTGCAAAAGAGACTCTCATCCTCGCATCACGCCGAGCCGTGACTCATTGCTTTTCCTCTAGCATTCCTGCATTTTTAATGACGAGCCTCATCAGCAGATTTAATCCGACTGTAAAAATGTTGAATTATCTTCATTTATTTTTAGACACAGGTGAGGAAAACATAACAGAAATGTAAGCGTGTGGTGAAGACGGAGGCGGATCTTATGCCTAATTGTTGCTGTGGCATTTTGTCAGCTTATCCGCTGCTAAACAGGGACCTCGCATTCAGGGATTGGCCTTTAAACCAGCTTTAAAACAAGGAAGATCCATTTAAATGCGACCAACAGGTTTTAAAGCTTTAACCTCAGCCATCATCCCCCCCCACACACCCAGCTGTCTGTCTGTCCATCTCTCTGCTGAGCACAAGACAGAACCAGGACATTAGATGTTGTGGTGAACTGTCCATGACCCCAGAGTGCATTCAGCGGTGCCCTCGTGGGTGTGCCACAGGGGGGGTGTTTAAAGAGCTATCGCAACCTCCGACATGTTGAGTGGAGTGTTTTGCTGTATTCACAGGAGCGCGTGTGTGTGTCTGTGTGTGCGTTTTCATGCGTGCACACCTTCAGGTTGTTACTTTTTCTACATGATTTCAAAGCTCGGTGGATTAGCATGTGTCTGCTAAAAACAAAAGGCTGAGCGGGAAGGTCGGGATCCGCGTTCAAAGGATCGATGTGTGAGTGCGAGTGGGTGAGCGCTGTGTGTTTGTGAATTTCACACCAGTGGAATTGTTTTAAGTGGATTTGTTTACGCTACAGCGATGATGATGGAATTATGTTTGTGTAACGTTTGGCAAAGTGTGTGTGCAGTTTGTTAGCGTGTGTGTGTGTGTGTGAGCATCGTTCTGTGGCTAGCTGCCACAGTTTGTAGCTCCCAGGGAGATCCGTGACCGTGATCCTCAAGTTTAGGGTTCATCTTCAGTTCAGCGAGAGGTTCAACTGCCGGTCAGCAGGCCACTGTTAGAGCAGCTTCATTCTCTCCCTCTCTGCAGTCTGATTCTCTAATACCCCCCCCCCCCCCATCCCTCCACACTAACGCACACACTCTATTTCACCCTTCCTGCCTTTACATACAGCTCTCTATTTTATTCAAATTCTTCCCCTCTTTTTTACCCCTCAGCTGATCTTTTGCCCTCTGCTTGACCCGGGTTATGGAAGAATACGCCGTTGCAAACTCAGACCTAGAAAACAAGATGCTCTCTTCTCTTCTTCAGTCTGACACCATCTTTTCTTACCACCCCTGGCAAAAATATACTAAAATCCTCTGAATGAAGTTGCATTTTTGTTTGAAAAATCATTCATTTTGCAGCATTTCTTTCTGATGTTATGTGACTACGGGTAGCTATACTAATTTCATTCTTAACCCCTAGAACCCTACGGACCAATCGGTGGGTC
>NW_015151573.1:150474-152268 GCF_000732505.1 Cyprinodon variegatus | reverse complement strand
TAATCTGTAAAAAACATTAATGAAAAATTAATGTTTTAATGTATTATAGGTATTTGGTCAATTAACGGACAGTGCCAAATGATTACCGTTTATTGGCTAAATAAAATAGATTTGTGACAAATAGAGACCGCGGGCGCAATGTAGTTTGTTTGAGTGGAGTTGCCATATCGTTACAAGTGGCGTTGCCATATTATGACGTCATCAAAAGGCGCAGGCCCCCGAGTCAATCTGGCAGCCCGAGTCAATCTGGTACCTACACCGGTCATGCAAGCTAACGCTAACTCAACGGTGAGTTTATTACTTTCATTTTTGTGTAGTTGACTGAAATTTTAGCTTTTAGAGAAAATAACAAATGAAATTTCAACTGTGTAGAAATAATGACAATTAATTTTTTTTTTAGGTCAAAAATGTGTTCCGAATATATTTTAACACTGAAACAGTAAGTACAAACATACAACATTTAAATTTCAGTGGCATTTTTAATTCAAATCCCAGCGACACAGATTTACTTCCATAGAGGCGGAATCGTGATCAACATGGAGTGAAAAGTAGGGACCATCTGTCCGAATGGTCCGTTAACTGAGTTCACTATAATGTCCAGAATATAGTCCCTGCTCTATATAGTGATTGAGAGGTTAGGGATTAGGGCGGATGTTTGAAGACACCCCTGATGTTTCACATTATCAGAGATTTTGAAGGATTTATGTTTGAAAAAATGTTTTATGTACGTTGAAAAAAGTAGAAATTTAGGTTCAGGTCATAAAAAGCATCGATATTGTTGCATTAATGGTTTTGTTCAGCATATTACCAAGAATCTGTTTTCTGTATGACCTTTAAATTGTTGCTCAAACCCTATCTTGTAAGAACAAAACAATGAATGAAGGTAAAGCTTTGTTGTAGATTAAAAATGGGGGCCAAAGGTGATGGAGAAGATCCAGTCCAATCGCTTTAATTGACCAGATGAATGAATTAACTCCACATGGATGCTACGCCATTTGGAGATTAACTGTTAATTTCCTGACATTTAATACGTCATCTGCTCTTCTCTCCCAGACACCCTGACCTCCGTATTTTGCTTTTCAAACACTCTTCCAACAAAGACCTTCTTTCTGAAGAACATTTTAATAAAGAACCGACTAATTCATGGCTGTTTCTCAACAGAAAGTTCCCCAAATCCCTGCCAGCATCACAGTGAGTGGTGGCGTACTCGCTCGGATCCGTGCTCAGCCTTCGCCTCACCTCCTCGCTGCCCTGCCCGTCGGCTCTGATGTAGCCCAGCTTGTTAAGCCACTCCATTGGCTTTGATCCAACAGGGATAATGCCAGATTGAAGGGGTGAGAGGCAGGGTAAGAGTTTACCACATGATACAGCCAGGATCTGACAACGGACAAAACAAACCACTGCAACGTTATTGGCTTAGTTAAGACCAGACGCCCTTTCTTACAATACTCTTTTTGGGTGTAAATTTTAAGATATGTTCCTTTGCACTTTTTAACAATAATCATATACTGTTTAAACTCAATTTAAAGGTAGTTTTTGATAGAATAAATGAGGAGATTTCATGCTTTTTTTTCATAGTGATCCAGTCATTAGTCATTTTTCCCCAGCCATTCCCCTAAACTGTGCTCATCCAAGATCTATGGAAGCCCATTTGGAAGTGAAAATTAGTGCATGGTTTACCATAATTATGAATTTAAAGGAGCAATAAGGAAATCGAGTTATTGTAGTAGGGCTGGGGGATATAGAAAAAAAGCTTATCGATAAAAAAAAAAAATGCATATTGATCCATATCGA
>NW_015151573.1:147975-150451 GCF_000732505.1 Cyprinodon variegatus | reverse complement strand
TGCTGAGGAGGTAATTCATTGAATTCAGATCTAAAATATGCAGGACAGCAGAGCTGATGAGGCCTGGATTGAGGAGGTCCGGTTTATAGCATCGTCTTATTTTTGACCTTTACCAAGTTTGATAAGAGGAGTGTTTAAGATCGGTTTAACATCTAAATATCAGTTGATCATGGATCTACAGAATAAAAAAAAAATCACAGCAGATAAATTGGTGCACTATCTGCTTTAATCTGGAATCTCCAGACTCTCAAGTGTTTTTTTGTTCTGTGTCTTATTTATATTATCCAACAATGAACTAATTTCTTGTTTTTCATTTCGTACTTTTCTTCTGGGTCCCCATGAAAGCAAACAGGACAAGTTGGAGAATTTGGTCTAGAGCCGCCACTGGACATATGCTTTCATACTTGGATAATCTTCTAATCAAAGCTACCAACTCTATCAAAAAAAAAATATATTTCCTCATTTTAACTCTAAAGAAAAACAAGAACTCGTCATGAATCGTAATAGGCGGGTCAGACCCCAGAAAACAGATAATCAGTGTTGGTCAGGAAGTCTTTAATTATGAATGCATGTGCTTACGCTTTGCGGCTGACTGTTTTTTAGGACCTCAGGAAGGATTGTTTGATCAAAGCCTTGGTTTTAACACATGGTGATGCAGATCAAACCAGCTTATCAGAGCTCCAGCTCTGCTGCCTCTGCTCTTTGGCTCCCGCCGTGATATCGTATTGCTGAGTCTCACTTTGCATGAGAAATCGAAGCGTTGTCCCGTTCTTTATGGCCGCTGACTGCGACCTTTGTCAGCCTGGCGAATTAACCTAGAGGCATATCAGCTGCGCTGGCCCTTTTCCCCTGCAGCCTGTCCTATTAACTGAGTGAGCACCGCAGTGAGGGTCACACTTAAGTAACCTTATCTTGTAATTGGGTTCAAGGTTAAGTGACCCTGAAGCACGGGGGTCCTGGGGTTAAGGTCACAGTGTCAGGCAGACGGGGGGAGCTTTTAATCACTGATGAAGCTCCAAATCAAGGCCCAGAATTTGCTATCTGGTCGTCCCGGACCCTCCCATCGCCCATCTTCTTCAGCCTCACCCTCATTCACCCGCTCCCATACAGAGCTCGCAACGTGAACTCAAACAGCATTGCTGGGTCAGACAGAGTGGTTGCCAGGCAACCTATATTCAAGACAAGGTCTCACAAGCTTTTAACCTTAGCACAAATTGATATCGATGGCAATTGGGCTAATATTCATTGAGCAGATGGGAAAATTAGGTGTAAGTCTGCCTGCAGGAGATAGGAGAGACTGAAAGACGCACTGCTGGGCTTACGGCTGCAGCATCACTCAAAGGACTCTTAATTGGATGCATGCACAGCAATGAGAAAGGAGACAGTAGCGACAAGTGAGGAAGCATCTTGTCTTATAGTAGTGCATCTTCTTCCACCTGTAATATTTTGTCCTGTCTTATTTATTCTTTTTTTCTCCCTGTTTCCCTCTCAGAGCTGGAATCTTATTCTTTGCCTGCATTTTGTTCTCAACCTTACATTAGACTCTAATATTAAAGGCTTAATGATGCTGAAAACGAGACAAGATCATAGACGTTACTGGGTTCATGCAAATTAGACAAAATGAGGTTTTAGCAGGACACCAAGAGTCCATCTATCCAGAATAGGTTAACAGTGCCCTAAATTATAAAACTGTGTTTCAACTGTGAAACAAATGTGGCTTTTCACATGCAAAAATCAAGTATTGCTTTAACAATAGAAATTTCTGCAAGGGTTTGATAACTTCACATCTCATAGCTTACAATTAGTACTTTATAAATACATTGGGGGCGGCGCAGCCAATTACGACATTGCTTCAGCATTTTAGGTCAAAGTAGGGTGACCAGATTTGGGTTTCTGAAAAGGAGGGAGCCGGTCCCGGTCCGGAGCCAGTCGGGGACGGAGCGAAAGAACCTGACAGTATGCATCCCCCCCCGCACACTAAGGCAAACATATACAAAAGCTTGAAATGGAATAAAAATGAGTGTGCCTCATCAGGCCAATGTAGTAAAACAATTTCACAAAGAATTTGACTCAGTAGGTCACATGACCTGGAAGCTATTGAAGAAAAATTGCATAAAAGCAAGTGTGCCTTACATATGCTATCTATGGGCATGATTTTATATTAGTTTCGTCTTAGCTGGTCATAAGATAAGGAATTTATTGATTTTTGTTTCTCAAGAGTGCTTGGTTCAAAGATTTGCTGACGGTCCCTAACTGCACCACCAGGTGTAGGAGGAGGGAGCAGCTTAGAGACGCTGGCCGACATCGGAATCCCTCAGCCGGATCAACCATTGGCTAGATCCCGCTGACTCCACGGAGCTTTAATATCCAACTTCACTTTTTCATTTATTTATTGTCTGAATAAAAATACATATCAGGGGTTGACATTAAGGATTTTTACCACTTGCCCAAAGGGCAAGTGACTTTCACATTTCAT
>NW_015151573.1:145543-146738 GCF_000732505.1 Cyprinodon variegatus | reverse complement strand
CCAACAATCTTGCCACGTTCAAAGTCACTCAAATCACCTTTCTTCCCCATAATGATGCTCGTTGCCGCCATGTGATTGGCTGCTTAGAAATTAAGTGTTAACGAGCAGTTGGACAGGTGTACCTAATAAAGTGGCCGGTGAGTGTATGTTATCTATGGGCATGATTTTATATTAGTTTCGCCTTAGATGGTCATTAGATAAGGAATTTATTGATTTTTGTTTCTCAAGAGTGCTTGGTTCAAAGATTTGTTGACGGTCCCTAACTGCAGCACCAGGTGTAGGAGGAGGGAGCAGCTTAGAGACGCTGGCCGACATCGGAGTCCCTCAGCCGGATCAACCGTTGGCTAGATCCCGCTGACTCCACGGAGCTTTAACTGACTCAGGATTAGTTTTCCCTCACAAAATAAATGCAGCAACAAGACAATAATAATAACATAACAGGTCACCAATCTAACATGTTTAGCTCTATAACATTTAAACGCACCTCTCCAATGTCTAAGAGAAAAAAAATTTAATGAAAATTTTTTAATGTATGACCTGCATCACTGTACAGAAGACTGCCATATGATAGCCATATTTACACTGTGCGCATGGCATACAAGTATGCCAATTTTCCTAATCCCTGACCGATAATTTTTAATCTAGGGTTATCTGGGTGGAGGGTAAAATAGGTGGAGGGTGTGTTACTCTACTTACATTTTTTTTTGCCTTGTGGTTGTTTTTTAGCCTGCTAAGTCAAAAAAATGTGTCTCATTCACGCCAATTCCCGGACAAAAATCACGCCATCTGGCGGAAAATCACACGGCCTTTGACAAATCACGCAGCTTTTCCAAATCACGCGAGAATGTGTACAAAAACTACAAAAATGGCCCGCTTCTGGTTAGTTTTCATCGAATGTCGGTGATTTTAAAGTAATTTTGAGTGATAAATAATTTTTTTTTGCGATTATTGCACTTGCCCGGCGGGCTAATGCAATGAAATTTGTCCTCTCCCAACAATAAAAACTACTTGCCCCGGGAGATCGGGCGATGGTTAACATTGAGCCCTGCATATTATTTCAAAAGAAATAAATGTCTTGTAACCATTCAAGTTTAAACAATCTCTCATTGAGAAAACTGCGCATTCAGCGTCTGCTATTGATAATGCAAGCGTAGAAGAAGAAATGTGCTGTTTACCTGCGCAAAGAAAGAAACAA
>NW_015151573.1:140941-142741 GCF_000732505.1 Cyprinodon variegatus | reverse complement strand
GTATCGATATCGGTTATCGGCTACATGAGTTTTAAAATATCGGCATATCGGATATCGGCCAAAATCCCAATATCGTGCATCCCTATTTAAAATGCTAAATTTATTAATTTTTTCAAAATTAATAAAGTATTTCACTCTGTAAATATATATATGGACTAAAATAATTGTATGTACTTGCAGGGGTTGCTGGTCTAAATGACTGTTCTTTTCAGGGTCACAGTCTGAAATGTTATAGAATGTTGCCTGTTGTTCATTTCATTGAGTCTTGCTCAAAAGGACACTCTTAGAATCAAACTCTGTCAACACCATAGAGGAATTCAACATCTTCTCTTACTGTCTAATAAAAGTGTCCCATACAGCCATAATACTGTGTCTAGTTTGAAGCAGTTACCTTCATATCAGGGTCCCTGTAATCGCTTCCACTCAGTCAACCAAAGTCAAGCAGAACAAATGCATAATCCTTGGTGAGACAGATTAGATATTCCTTTAAAGAGAAATACTAACATCATGATCTTATGGCACAAGGTTTGGTGCACCTTGAAATATTAGCAACTAATTTTAATTTGTTATTAAATATTTAAAATGATTAACTACTGTTGGTTATTGGTACGTTTTTTGAACCCGACCTAAAGAACAAAGCTCAGTCATCCATTAGAAAGAAACAGCAGCCTTTTCCTTTTTTCTTCTGCACAATCATCCGTCCTTCCCCGACTCTCAGTGCTTTAAAGGGGGAGATGGATGACCACTGGTGGAGGGGTTCACACAGCATGACCCACCAACCTATCCATTGCCAAGGGCGAGGAAATAGCCCAGATTAAAGAGCTTGTAAATAATGGCCCATAAACATCTGCCTGTTTGTCCGGCCCATCCATCTCCGTCTCCCATCTGGTCCAGACTCTCTCTTGCGCTCTCTCTGCTTTTGACTTCCTTTGCTGCGTACGGTCCACAGGGCAAATGCATCATCAGACCAAAGTCAGTCATATTCCAGTACAAACAAACACTGAGACTGACCCCGGGTCAGATATAGTTCAAATCCCCACCAGTCATTGAACCCATGACTCAACCCAAAGACAACAATGGAGAGCATTGGCTTTATTTTCTTTCCCTTGGTTTCCTTCCATTTATTACAGTGACTCTGCACACTTTTTTTACTGAGATTTTTGCATAAGGCAAATGTGACTGGATGTTGGTTTTAATGTAGAGCTAATTATTTTCGGATGATTAGAGCTGTTATTCACCCTCCCCCTTCGTTCCGTCTCCCTCTTGCGGAGCCTCATTAGAGCCAGCGCTGATTGGTGATTAGACGTTGTTAATGTTGATCAGACAACATCTGCTGCAAGCTCCGACCACTTGCGCTCTCTCACATCTCTGAGCCGTTGGTGTTGACTGGCTGGAGCTGTGGGGAATCAAGCGCTGGCAACAGTAACAGCCAACTCAGATGTGGCCCGACTGCAGGTGGCAAATTAGACCAAACAAAAGGACGACTGCGAAAGGACTGAAGCTCTGCTTCTGCCCAAACCACAATACAGGGAAAACCTTTTGCTTTTTATGTTGCATCCAAAGTTCAAACCCCCTCTCCGCGTTTTTAAAGTGCTGATGCAAAGGAATGTTATGCAATATAGGCTGATGAATTCAAAACAAGTTTAACCAATTATACATTGAACATTTTGAGAGATTTTACCAAAGTGTGATGGACAAAAAAATGAAAAAAAGCTACCTATTGGTTGATTTATAAACCAGTTTTGGAGCTACACTGGAAAAAATTGAAATCTAGATAAGTAATTTTTTCTTAAAATAAGT
>NW_015151573.1:136838-139573 GCF_000732505.1 Cyprinodon variegatus | reverse complement strand
CAACAACACTTTGGAATTGCTCATTCTGAGATATAGAAGAGCATGCCTTGTTTGGAAGTGAAGTGTTGGATCAGCTGATCAGGAAGGTCAGCTCTGTGATTGGATGCCCTCTGGACTCAGTGCAAGAGGTGGGAAACAAAAGGATCCTAACTAAATTAACATCTCTGTTGGACAGTGTTTCCCACCCCATGCATGAAGGTGGTGCTGAACTGGACAGCTCCTTCAGTGACAGACTGCTGCACCTTAAATGCACCAGGGAGCGTTATCACAGATCCTTCCTCCCAGCGGCTGGAAGACTCTAAAACAACCACTGTTCCAAACAACCTCAATAAGTTTTTCCATTCATGCTGATTTTTGCAGTTTCTATCTTAGTCAGTTAAATAACAATGAATATTGATGTTGCTGCTATTTTCAAATTTCCATTACTGTAAAAATATCCAGTTGTTGTTTATTTGTTCTCCAGGTGCACAGTATTTATATTGTTAAAAAACACTACAGTACAGTATTTTATTTGTTTTATAGTATTTTTTTAAACTCTTTCCTATTATGTTATATATACACTTTTCTAAGGTCCATATTTGTGTGACCATTTTTTCTATAATTTTTTTTGCTGCTGTAGCACCAGAATTTCCCCATTGTGGGACAAAGGTATTTTCTATTCTGTTCTAAGAAATGCTGGAAGCCTGTTGGCCTAATGGATACCTAGCCACAGAGTCCTGCACTAGTCTGTTTTAAAAAAAAGTTGTATCCGTATGCACCCATTAAGTTCAGAACCGAGACCAGACCTGTTACCTGTAATTATCCCCATGTAAAACCCGGAACTGCATGGACCTGTAAATAATGAAGTGAAACCCGACCCATACTCACAAAGTTAACACAGCAGTTTAAGCCGCTTTGGATGTTATCATTGCGTTAAATCTGGGGTGCGCAATTCCAGTTAATGAGGGCCGGTATCCTTTTAGATTTGCCTTTGGTTCAACACACCTAAATCAAATAATTAGATGACTGAGCGCACTCCGGAGAAACTCACTGGACTCTAAGGAGGTAACAGAGTCACTTATTTCAGGTGTGTTTCACCAATGATGGATCTTAAAGTTGCAGGAAACCGGGCTTCAGGAACTGGAATTGCCCACCCTAGCATTAAATGACTGTTATCAGCAGTTATCAGTTCAATAGAATGGCTTCAGATTGTGCCTCCTACCTACTAGTAGGCCTCAGTAGGTTGTTATTACTGTATTAATCCTAATCCTAACCCTAAAGTAATTCCTGAATTACCTTAAGGTTTGAACAATTGGTCTTTCATTTGACCGGCAGTTGGCTTACCAGTAGCCTGACCAAAATAAATCAAACCAAAGAAGTGTCCTACCATGAATATGAAGCTGATCCCAGTGGGAAATTAGTCCCTAACTATTGCAGGGGCAGTGATAGCCATGCCAGTCCAGGGACTGACTGCAGTTGTACTGTAAGGTGCCTTGGTGAAGGTCAAGACTTAGACTTAGACAGTACTTTATTGATCCCTTGGGAAGACTCCCTCCGAGAATTAAGGTTACCAGCAGCTTATAGGGCAAAAAGGTTTTAAGTTAAATTAAGTTCAAATTAAGCAACAAACAAGTATTTGGTTAAATCAAATTAAAATTAAGCAAAATACAAATACCAAATGACCAGCGTACCTGACATGTAACAACCAGACCATGCATATTTCTTTAGGTTAATAGACTATATTAATTAGGCTATCTATGCTTCCAAAAAAATTAAAATAAAATCACCATCCCCCTTTTCTTTATTACAACTAGAATACTGGTTATCATCCTCCTGTTTGATAAACCCATGTGTGCGGGAGGAGGGACTAGGCATAGAGCAAGTGGCCGTAATCAAACAGGCTGTACCGGATCGAGCCAGAGGACGGTGCCGCTTGGTCTGCTAGCACAACTGTTCAACCTGGAACTAACTTCACTGCTGGGACGGTTATAGCCTAATGAGAACGTGACCCATGACCAAATGGTGCATTTATGGTGTATTTACTACTTCCAAGTCTGTCTCCTCTCTCAAGCTGGCTGTCTACAGCACTACTGCAGCAGTTGTGTCAAACCACCCTTTTCCTTTTTTTTAAATCAAATGAAAAAAATTTTATTACCAGCCACAGTTGAAAACTGTAACGTCTCAAGAGGCGGAATGTCTGGAAACGTAGCCAATCACAGGCAGTTTACTTTCTCTGGATGGGTCAATCCTCAAAGAGACAAAAGTTATTTTCTTTAGTTATTTGTTGGATCCCTTTTCAGGGCCTGATATGTGTTACAGCCCATTAGCACATGCATTATTCTTGTTCTTTTTACAGATGATAAATTACATTGAAAAGTACATTGCATATTTGTTATTCTAGTAGTGCAGCAGTAAAATAGTGTGATAATACATATGGTTGTGATGAAAAAGATCTGCTTTAGAAATAGGAACAGTTTTCCCCTACAGTCTGCATCCATGTGCTACCTCTTGCCTAATGCATCAAATTATGCTTACCCTTGCAAAGCATCTCAGGGTGTTAAAAGAGACTGGTATGGAAGCATTAGTTATTTGCAAGTCATGCAACATTGAAAATGAGAGAAATGCAAGCTGGGAAAACTGCGAAATAATTTATTGATCCTATTGTTCTTTCTAATTGCAAAAGTTAGAGCTGAGCAGACATTTAAAAGGCAATATGGCAGAGTAACGGCATAGCAGACAGTACATTAACAAGGCAG
>NW_015151573.1:130835-132762 GCF_000732505.1 Cyprinodon variegatus | reverse complement strand
GATTTTATTCTGACGTTGAAATATGTGAAAATATAGTGAAAACTTAATACTAAATTTGAAAACAGGACTACGCTGGTGAAGATTTCTTAGTCATCGAGGTCAGAGTCATTCCAAAAAAGTTAAAAACAATCCACTGGACTTTGTTTCCAAGATTGAAGACGTTTTGCTTCCCATCCACGAAGCTTTTTCAATTCAAAATTTCAGAAATAGCGTTGAGTTCAAGGCTTTATATAGTAGCCCAACAAAGCCTTTTTTGTTTGTTTGTTTGTTTTTTGATTTTCTACAACACTACTGGCTTGTTTCTCTGGACAGTATAGGCTGATAGGAAAGGGGGAATGCGAGAGGAGGAGAGACATGCGGCAAAGGACCACAGGTCAGATTCAAACCCCAGTCTGCCGCGTTGAGGACTAAGGGGCCAATTAGACTTCTGCACATCAAATGTCGCGAACAGTGATGGGAGTAACGGCGTTGAAAGTAACGGCGTTACTAACGGCGTTACCTTTTTTTAGTAACGAGTAATCAAAATGATTACTCTTACTGTAACTATAACGCAGTTACCATTGCAGACACCCCGTTACTGCACGTTACTCAGGTCGCACAATGAACCTTTTTTCATGATAGGACTTGTGCGCGCCTTGTCATGAGAGAGGGGAGGATGGAGAGTGAGGAGGACTCCAGCGAGCTGTGTTTCCCCATCAGATAGTTTCCCCTGCATCTCTGCACAGCGCAAGCGGCACGATTCACCGCGCATGCGACAGGAAATACGCATGCTCGCTAAAGGCGCGTAACAGCCGCGCTGTAGTCGCGCCACAGGGGAACTACGGAGAGCGTGAACGATCTAATGTTGGATGGATGGATGGATGGATGGATGGATGGATGGATGGATGGATGGATGGATGGGTTTATAGGCCCATCAGATAGCGTTCCCCCATGATGTCATTTACTTTAAGTTGCAATAAAAGCAAAACTCTCTGCTGGTTCTTGTCTTTGTCTTACATTCTATTCAGCTGCTTTAGAAACACACGGCGAGAAGGTGGGGGCTGGGTGGTGAGGGTTACTTGGGCGAGAAACACAAAAGTAACGCAATAGTTACTTTTACTAGTAACTAGTTACTTTTAATGTGGAGTAACTCAGTTAGTAACTCGGCTACTTTTTGGGAGAAGTAACTAGTAACTATAACTAATTACTTTTTCAAAGTAACGTGCCCAACACTGGTCGCGAACCAGTTTTGCTGGTATGCTTTTGTATCGTCGATCGTTGGTTTGGAATATCTAGGGACGCACAGCAGTTTCCTGCCAAAGCGCAAGGGGGAGCCTATTTGAGAATTCGCAAGAACTTCAACGGATTGTTCTTCTGAACCTCCTCAATTGTACTTTCGTCGTAGTCGTCCATTGTAGTTGTTCCTCGGTTTTTAAAAATGGAGCCCCCCAGCATCCAATCGAGAATGACGACCACACAGACAGCCGGAAAGGCGTACCATAAACCAATCACAGCTGCTTGTCTGCGAACTTCCGCTTGAGGTCTGCGCGGGTTTGCGACCGTCCAACGCATAGTTAGGATTTTTTTGAGGTGCGTTCTACGGTTGCAGAACCTCTGCGTGGGGGGCGTGGTCACTCACAGAGACAGATTTGATGGTTGCAGAGGCATAAATTAGCCTTAAGTCCTCCGTGTATGGGCCATGTGCAACAACCACTGTGCCACCAGAGCACGCTCAAAGCCTAGTTTTTGTTTAGAAAACATACAAATAGAAACGGATGAACGGGTCCACCCCTTTGGAATGATGCTCGTTTGGCTTCTTTGTTAGCCTGCAATGCCCCATACCTGTCTATGTCTCTGAAAGGGGGGTCGTTAGAGGGAATAGTTGGCCTGGCTGAACATGCAAGTTCTTCTGTTCCCCTGTAAAGGGGGAGGGGGTTGCGATGATAGC
>NW_015151573.1:126734-128401 GCF_000732505.1 Cyprinodon variegatus | reverse complement strand
GGACTACGTCAGGCTACACACTGGCGCCCGTGTGATAAGGTGAAGTAGCTGCAAAGTGTCAATAGAATAGAATAGAAATATTTTCTTGTCACTGAATGTCATAGAAAAAACACTTTGAAAAAACTTGTTTAAGTTGTCTGTGTTTCAAGTTCACTTTATTTCTAACTAAAGGTAATTGATCTGCTTGACTCTAATAATGTCAACAAATGCAACACACTTTCCTCAGATAGACTTAAATGTTAATAAGAGATTTTCCAGGCAGGTAAGTCGCAACTAAAGCTTGATGATCGCTGAGAGGGACACTGGCCTTCACCACCTAAATGAGCCCTCTAACCTCACACTGTCAGGATGACTGATGTATCATCTTAACTCTGGATCTGACTCAAGGTAAGGCTTTCAATGAAAGGGAAGGAGGCGCCTTCTAAGCCTTTTTCTTTTACAATTTCTTTTTTTTAAAAGCTCATCTAATGTTTCATCCTTAAACTCATTGGATGCAGAAATCCTCAATCTCCTCACTTCTGTTTTAAAGCTTTACTTTAATTTATGTTCTGCCGTTTCTGACCTGCTGAGCCCCCCCCCCCCCGTGCCTTAAATGGATCTAACAATTTATTTGGCAGATAAATCACTGCTTACCAAATGCAGGTTGGCGCAAGGTCACCGTCGGGGGAAAGGATAAAAAGGAAATTATTGAGACAGGGAGTCAGACCGACTGCTAATACGGACATCCTGATTTATATGTGGTTTGACAGAACCCGTTTTTAAAGCATATTCCAAAGAATAAGCTTTAATTGTGTGTGGAACATTTTTCTCAACTCAACAGATTTCATACTCAGCAAACATTGTTCCAGCAAACAGTAATTAGAGAAGCAGTCGTTCCCCATCAGCGTTAAACTAACGCCTGTATCAGCTTCAGACCCTCAGGCTCTTTTCACACTACATCTAAATATGGCTGTAGTATTAGCAGCAGTGATTAAAAATGAGCAGCACATACACCGCGTTTGGTCTGTGAGGGCACCGATGAAAACAATCAGGCTTTAGTTACCTTTGTTTCAGTTAGAAAAATTATTAAAACTGAAATTTTGATGTCCTCTTGCCAGAAATCATTGTAGGTTCATAAAATTTCAAGACGCTTTATAATTTTTAGAATTTATTTCTAGAACCTGTTTTGTCAAATGGATTTTATTCTGACGTTGAAATATGTGAAAATATAGTGAAAACTTAATACTAAATTTGAAAACAGGACTACGCTGGTGAAGATTTCTTAGTCATCGAGGTCAGAGTCATTCCAAAAAAGTTAAAAACAATCCACTGGACTTTGTTTCCAAGATTGAAGACGTTTTGCTTCCCATCCACGAAGCTTTTTCAATTCAAAATTTCAGAAATAGCGTTGAGTTCAAGGCTTTATATAGTAGCCCAACAAAGCCTTTTTTGTTTGTTTGTTTGTTTTTTGATTTTCTACAACACTACTGGCTTGTTTCTCTGGACAGTATAGGCTGATAGGAAAGGGGGAATGCGAGAGGAGGAGAGACATGCGGCAAAGGACCACAGGTCAGATTCAAACCCCAGTCTGCCGCGTTGAGGACTAAGGGGCCAATTAGACTTCTGCACATCAAATGTCGCGAACAGTGATGGGAGTAACGGCGTTGAAAGTAACGGCGTTACTAACG
>NW_015151573.1:121944-124749 GCF_000732505.1 Cyprinodon variegatus | reverse complement strand
TTCTGAGCCTGTGGGTGCGGGCCGAGGGCTCCTGCAATTGCAAGTACGGTATTTCCCCTACAGACCACCAGGGCGGCCGAGAAAACCTTTGTTCGACTTGAAATGACTCATTTAATCATCCAAAACGTTATGGAACACATTAATTAACTGAAAAATGTTGCATAGTATGCCTTTAAATCTGTTTTTTAACTGTACTCCTGTTTCTCTGACTGTTACTGGCTGGATGTGTTCTCTTATCATCCTCTGACATGGGAGCTAGCTTGGAGCTTATCTACGTGGTTGGTTGTTTCCTGGCCAGGGTCGCTTTTTACAGTTGCCTATGCTTCTTTTTCTATGTCTGCGTCTGTCTCCTTGAACCCCAGTCAGCTTTGGAAGATGCAATCAACTAGTTTTTCTTAGATAGAAAACTTTGAGTCGTGTTATGCTGGGGTTTGCATTGCTCTCTGTACAGACTGCCCATTACTTCTGTCCACTAATGCTGCTGATAGGCTAATAAAACTCTGATGGTGTTTGAGGCTACCTAAAGACTGAAAATGATGGTGCAGGAGCAGGAATCTCAAATACAGTAAAGTACAGATTAAATAAATGGTACATTCATATTTATTATATTTAGTGAGGGTATGGAATCTGAACCTCCTTTTTTACGTGGACCATCAAATTAACTCTTAAGTATTATGACTCGGCATATTTGCACAGATTAAATGATTTGTTTAATTATTTAAACATATTTTGATTTTAAAATTTTGCTCTAAAGCCGGTAGACATGGAGTCTGTGGTGTGTTTTTTACTCATGAGGTAAGTTTTACATCATCTTAAAATGTAAAAACATGACAACTGACTGTTTTTTTGTTTTTATTCCTCTGTCTACATAAATAAAAGGGATCCATATGCATCCTGTACATGCGAGGGTGAGGGTAATCCCATGCCAAGTTACTAATGATGGTAGGTAGACAGTAAAAATAAAAAGGGATTTCCTGGTCGGGCTCCAAAGCTCTGGGAAAGCACGCAGCACTTCCATGTAAAGAGCTGCGATCACAGATCTGCAGCTCAATTAGCTACTGTTGTGGGTGGGGGCGGAGAGTGAGCAGAGGTCCAAATCCTCTCCTGCCGGCCCAGCTGGGGGATTAAGAATGGTTCCTGTCCTGTGGCTGACCTCTTCAAAGCCGGTGCAGATGTCCTGATCCCCCTGCACACATCCACCGGTTGCTAACACACTCTCAAAAATCCCCAACGCCACCCTTCTCCAGCTCTCCCTCGGCCTCGCAGCCAAAACAAAGCACTCAGGTGACACGTCTTATCACAAGAGCACTCAGCCACTCCTCGACTTCATATCTCTGGTATCTCCTCTACTATCTGGTATAGCACCCCCCACTCTTTTCTTTCCTCTAGTTCAGAGGGGGCTCCCTTCTGTATCAGCTGTCCATTGACGCCAAGTGTGGTCAGATTTCTCAGTGACCTTAACATGGAAATGAGTCTGTCAGTTTCAATGCTCTGCTGCCCTGTGGCTGCAAATATTAAGGCGAGGTCAAAAGTCAGAGCTAGGTGATTCTGAAGGACATGTTTCACTCTAAAGGGGAAATAACGGCTTCTTATGTAGATGGCTGAGCGAGCCTGTAGAGAACGGCGGTGGGCTGTTAAGGCTGTGACCTTCCTTAGGGTTAGAAATCTTATCCCGTCTGGCGGCCACCCAACCGGGTCCTCATTTAACGTAAAGAACGAGCAGATGAAGAAAGAATGGATTAAACCTCTACAGGAGGGCGGTGGTGTGGGGGCGTGTCCTAGATTATTTTCAGTCAACAGTGTCTTAAGATCTGAGATCAAAGGTTTGAGTTTGGTTAATCCGACAATCATTGTCTGTATGTTTGCGTTCTTGTCTTGACTCGGAATATTTCTAAAAAGAGGAAATATAGTCCTGGTAAAACTCACAGCTTACTATAAATCTACATTTTTAAAGAGAAACATTCCCAACTGTCGGCTTTTAGAAAAGGAGAGACATCTATGAACAATAATCTATTTCTATAATTGTTGTGAGAAAACATTTAGATGGAAAATTAAAAAATTAAACTTAAAAAGAAAAAAGTTGAATAAAAATTGTCACATTTTTTTCCAATTTTTTTTTTTTTACTTTTATTTCTCTCATTTCTTTTTTTTTTTTTTTTTTTTTTTTTTTTTTTTGGATTAGAATGGTAATACACCTAGTGGACACATCTTCAGTGACTCTCCCGAGATCACTGGGTGTTTCGGGTCTTAGTCATACACCCTCACTCGGGCGACCCAGCCGGGGGTGATCAGTTCCCCGACTTGAGTCCAGGTAGCGCACTACGCCACACCCAGTGATGGGCAGTAGCGCCGCTACATGTAGCGAAGCTATTAGTTTAACTACATGTTCCAGTAGCTTGATCGTAGCGTCGCTGCTTTATTTATCAAGTAACTTTCCGTTATTATTATTATTACTTTGATCAAGTAGCGACGTAGCGTCCACAATACAAAATCCAGGACATAACTAAGAAATGAAACCAGGTTTTCTATTTTGAAACAACAATCAGCCACAAAACTACTGTAAATAGCAGTTTCAGCTGACGCTCTTATAAGTGGCGTAGTAGCACAGGCACATTCAGTAGGGTTAAGCAAGCGCACCCTTTCCGGGGCTGTCGTTCTATTGGTTGGAAAGGTTGCTAGGCGACGATCCAACTGCAATCCAAAAGAGAGCAAAAAAAATTCCGCAAGCAGAGCCTACGGGTTTGAGACTCGAGCAGAGCGCAGTTTGTGCGCGAAGAGAAGGAGGCAAGCGAGAGGAGAAAATAT
>NW_015151573.1:118672-120419 GCF_000732505.1 Cyprinodon variegatus | reverse complement strand
GCCTAGAAATCCTGCGCCTAGGAAATCCACCTGATGTCACTTCCTGTAATGTTTGGTTTTACCTGTAAAGGAAATTATTTTTTTGCTTTTATCACTGAGTGTTTTAGCACCAAAATATGATTCGGATTTGGTTCAGGTCTACTCTGCTACCCGGAACCAGAGGCAAACATAAATTACTCCACTAATCTGGAACAAACGTCTAAAAGAAAATCGCTGAAACCCTAATTGTCCTTAAATCAAAGTTAAAACCCTCTCTGTTTGGAGTTGCTTTTTATTTTTCTAAAACTCAAAACTCATTAGTTTTAGACTCCAGTCCAACTTTTCTTTACCTGCCTTTATTTATCCTCCTTAATGTTCTTTTAATTGTTTTCTTTTCCGATGTTTTCATCATGTGAAGCACTTTTTAATTGGCCTGCTGTTGAAATGCGCTGCGCAAACAAACTCGCCTTTGTTTGTCTACTCATTCCGGAATTTGCTAAGGTCACCCATACGTCCCATTATTTCGTCTTCAATGCTTTGTTTGTTTCAAGGCTCTACTTTTTAGTGTTTTAGCCAACCTAACATAAATATAATTTTTGCTTAAAAAAAGTGAGAAGACAAAAGCTAATGGAGGAACATTGATTCCACCTGAACAGCGATCCCTCTCTCAGCTTCTTTACTAGCGTAGCCAGTCTGTCCATCTTCCCTTCCCACTGTTACTCACACATTCATCTGCTTCTCTGCTCTGACCATCCATCTATGCATTCTTTCACATTCCCTCCCTTGCCTGCCCCTGTAATCATGACCCCCACCCCAGCACATGGCTGTCAGAGTTTTAGGGATTCGGTGAGCTGTGAAATCGCACAAATTGCTGTTGCTTTGCGTCTGGCCCAGCAACAGAGTGGGGAGAAAGACAGAATAAGAGTCCAAAAGAGAGAGAGAGGGACAGATTTTATGCTTCAACACTTCTGAACCTGAATCTCCCCCCCCCCCTCGCTTCCTCCTCTTATTCAGTCAGACATGGACAAGCACAGCTGCAGCTCTGCCCTCTACGAGCCAAACACCTTCCCCCAGCGCAGCCGTCCTCCCCACCGCGGCCTTCGCCACCCTCTTGGTAGAGACACCTCCGCCACTTTGCTTCAGAGCGCGGGTCACTTGACAGAGCAAGTCGCAGAGAGCCTGCAGCCTTCTAAGAGGGACAAAAAAATAAAAATAAATCCTCGGAACCTGAGGAGAGCTGTTTCAGCCACCACCACAAAAAAGAGCAAATCCCCCCCCCCCACCTCCCTGCGCCCCGAGGAATACCCTCTCTGAGATGACAAACACTGGCAAAGGTCACACACATACAAGTTGTAACCGTTTTTGAACTTGTTAGGCTCTGTGTTCGTTCTGTTCTGTCTGCAGTGCAGGAGGCCACATGCTGTCGACAGTCAGGACTTCTGTAGGTGTTTGCTCCAGCGTGCATGGTGAGATGGCATTATGGGGTCACCTAAGTCAGGGGTTCCCAAACATTTCAGTGTGTCACCCCAAAAATAACAGTGCAACAGACCGGCCACCCCCCACGTTGAATGTATTACTTCACTTTATCTTTATTGATTCACACAGAGTGCTAGGATAATTATTATATTATGATGTCTGAGTTTATTGCACCTTAATATTAGCTGCCTGTTGGGTTTGAGAATTAGTAGTTTATCTAATTAAAGGAATAGTACACCCAAAACATGATTAGCCTTCATTTTCTACTCACCCCCATGCTGAACAACACTCT
>NW_015151573.1:110079-116351 GCF_000732505.1 Cyprinodon variegatus | reverse complement strand
TACTCCTTATTTAATGAAGTGGGAAAAAAATGCAAGTGTCGCAGAAATAACTTAAATGGGAAAAAAGTTATGATAACTAAAAATTCAATGAAAATTAACAAATGAAAGTCAGACTTTTCAATCATGCTTCAAAAGAAATGTTTTAAAGACTAAATAGAAACATATGATAAAAACGTATGAAAAGACTGAAAATAATGTGACTAATTAGCATCACAGGTGTTTATTATCTAGTAGGTGGCCACTGTGCTGTTTGGTGACATGGTGTCTACCACACTCAACATGGACCAGATGGAGAGAAGATGCAAACTATTTTGTTCTTGTGTGTATTTAATAATTGAATAATAAATGTTATATCTACTTATTTCATGGTACATTTTTTTATTTTGGTTAGGCATCCGACCTTTTATCTCATCACAATGACCCCCAGGGGGTCGTCCCACTTCTGGAACATCAGTTCATCCAAAGAGGATAGCAGTTTAGAAAACATGGAGGATATTGTCAAAACCAACAAATATTTTAAAGAAAATTGGACTTAAAAAAAAAACACAATGTTTAAACAAAAATGCATATTAAAAAAGAAAAATACTTAAACTAAATTCCCCTTTTTTTAAATAAAACTAACCAGAGCACAACTTTGAAAAGCTCAGTTATTAAAACTAATTCTGTAACATTGTCTTCCATCATTGATTAAGTCGACACAAATTAATGACTTTTAGACAAATGATAAATGTTGTTTTTAATTTTATTTAAAGTTGTTTTTGTTTTGACATAAACAACAATTTTGGTTTCCTATGTTTTTTGTTTGTTTTGCTTTATTTAAAGCAACATTAAATGGACACGACAGAGTAGTTTATCCAGATTTGGAATAAAAAAAAAACCCAAACAGAAACTAAGTCAACACAAAAGAAAACAAAAACTAATCCAGAGCAAAACTTTCTTTCATTAATTCTTTTTATGTTGTAAGATTCTCTAAGTTGTTTTTTGTGTTTCCATAAATTTCTGTGATTTAAAAGTTTATTTTCCCTCCGGGTTTTTAACTCATTTGTACGTCACTCTGTCAACACGCCACGATTAGGTACATCTGGATCATTTTCCCCGAAAAAAATCTAAAAACTCTACATGCAGGAAGCAGAAGGCCTTAAACACACCAGGAGATTAAGCTGCATCATCAGCTTTCTGCTGAACGAATGAACGGATGAATGAATAACTTTTAAATTTCACCCAATCCAGTTAAATGATTATATAAAATATTACAAAGTAAAAGCATGTAAACAATAGGTAAAGTTAATAATATATTTTATTATTTTCTATGTATAATTTATTGCTTACATCTGGAAAAGTTTGAACACTGGGAAAAGGATCTTGAAATAAGTAAAACAATTCTTAAATTAGGTGTTTACACTTAATTTGAGTTGGTAAATGAGGTAGTTTGCAAATGGAATTATTATTTTTTAGTCTTAAAATAAGATAATTAGATGATATGCACTTGAAATAAAACAATACAATTGAGTTTTACTTATTTTAAGTGTAAATTTTCTTGTTCCATTGGCAAAATGTCTCTTACCTCCTCAATTCAAGAACAAATGCACTTATTTTAAGAAAAAGGGACTTATCTACATTTCGATTCTTTCAAGTAAACTTATTTAATACCCTCTTTTTTTTTCTTTTTACATTTTATTTAATCAATTTTTATTTTTTCTTTCTTTTTCAGATCAAGTTTTATGAATTAGATTCTTTTGAAATTGGGTGTTACAGATCCTTCTTCTACCTTAGAGATCCACCATCAACTATTCAGGATTAATCCTTTAGGGAGGAAAATCCCTCTTTCCGTCGGCCAGATGTATTTGTTTTGCCAGGAATCTTTTCATCGATTCATCAAACAAAAAAACAGGCTTACATTTGATCCATGTGACAAACTGCTGAACAAAATAGAAACACTCAGCTCTTTATTTAGGACATTATTGTCACGTAACTTAAAGTGAATTTTACACTGGAAAAACGATCTAGAAATGAGTAAAAATGTCTTAAAGTAAGGCTATTTACTCTTAATTTGAGTAGGTAAATGAGATACTTTGCCAATGGAATGAGTATTTTTACTCTTAAAATAAGATAATTAGATGATATGCAGTTAAAAAAAAGACAATGCAATTGCGTTTTCTTATTTTAAGTGTAAATTGTCTCGTTCCATTGACAAAATGTCACCTTTACCTCTTTAAGCCAAGAACAAATACACTTATTTTAAGAAAAAAAATACTTATCTAGATTTCCATTTTTTTCCAGTGTAGATAAAATGATCCAGTAGTTGAGAAGATTAATGAGAGAAAAAAATTCTTCCTGTAGGATATAAATAAAAACATGAAGAATAATCTACACTGAAAAAAAAATGTATCCGCTTTTTGCATTTACTTAATCATTGTTTAATGTCCTACCCAGCTAACATGAAACAATTGTGTTAAAGTAATTAAATATGATTAAGTAAATGCCAAAAACAGTTGCATTATTTTTTTTCAGTGTAAATCTTTTCAATTTTGTCTTAAAGAACAACAATATGGCATAAAGATAAACAATAAAATAAACCAGATGAATTAAAACCAGGTAGTTTGAACATGTTTATGGTGTAATGTTTGTTATTTAATGGAAAGTTCTGCTTTCAGAGGTCAGTCTTGTGCCGATTTATAGTTGCTGCAGAGAAAATCTGCACTGAGAAAAGAAAAGGAAACTGAAGATTAGGAGAGAAAAGGATGATCTTTACTGCCCCCTGTTGGTGCTTTGGCTGCTCTGCATCAGCACATTTCAGAGGTTTAATGTTTGTCCCAGAGAGGATGTTAAATATATATGAAACATTACCTGATATTCTTCTTAATTTTACTCCACAAATTAGTTCAAAGGTTTGTTAAAATCAGACGAAACCAACAAATATTTAAGTTGTTTTAAAATGACTTATTTTTTAAATAAAAAGAGAAAAACTAAACATTTTTAACATTAAAATTTAACTGAAAAAGAATAAAATACAAATCAGTTCATTCAATTTACAGATGACTGATTTAAAAAAAAAAAACATATAGATAAAATATATAATTATGATTGTAGAAAAATACCACTTATGTCGTTATTTAAAAGCAAAATGTAAAGTCATGAGTATTTTAGATAATACATAAACAGTTAGAACTTAAGTTATCAATAATTAATTCATGTTTTGTAGGAAATAAAATATTAAGAATAGTTTGCATAACCCCAAACATTATTTTCCAGACAAAAAAAATCTAAAAAAAAAAAAAAACATGTCGTTTACTTTATAATTGATCTAAATTTTTGAGTCAACTCCTTCTGCTGATTTAGGAATTGTTGAATTATTAAACAGTAAATTCAAGATTAATCAGTTTTACAAGATCTGTCTTATTTTCTCTCAGCTTTATAAGGTAATTTATTGAAGAGTTTTTGTGTCTGAACCTTGTCTGTCAGTTTGGAGGAACTTTTCTGATAAAAATACAAACAAGTTCATTGAAGCGTTCAGATTTTTAGGTCTAATTTCTTATATTAGAGCTTTTTCATCTGTGTTCCCAGAAGAGAAAACTTTAGTTCTTCTTTAATAAAACAAACAAAAAAAAAGGTAAACAGATTTTCTTCTTTTTTGCAGTTTGTTTCAGTTTAAAAGTTTTTCAGAGGTAAAAAGTCGAGCAGATGGAGCCAGAAAATTCCTTCAGTTGCTTGTTTGATGGATTTTAATCCTTATAGAAAAAAAGGTTTTAATTCTCCCTCCTTCTGCGCCTCTTGCAGAGAAACGAGTCCTGCTGCTCTGCAGGGGGGGGGAAAGCAGATATATTTACTCACTTAGCTTGACCTTTTTGTTAAAGAAAATAAACTTTTAGAATTAGTTTTACTACGTTGTAATTTTTTACTTTACTTAAACAAAAACAAGAGGAAGAATCACTGCTCTTACTAATGTAAAATGTGTCTCTACCCGTCATTATTAATAACTTCACTCAATGAAGAAGAAGCTTGTTTTAAACATGAATGACATTATTTTTATTTTTCTATATTAGAGCAGAGGTTCTCAGTTAGCAACAGTTTTATTGGGTTTTAAGTGAACAAAATACGTTCTAAAAAACTCATTTAGAAAAACTTAAACACTTGAAAACATAAAATCTGTAAAATGTTGAAAAAGGAGTTAAAATACAAAAATAAAGTGCAATACCAAAATTGAAAGTAAAACATTTAATAATAATAAAAAAATACTAAAAATAATGATAATTTATAACTTTTTTATGACTTTATTTCGATCTATAGTGATACATATGAATATATATACATATACACAAAAATATATTAGATGTATTATTATATATTAAAGTATTATTTATATTCATATTATTTTGTGTGGTTTTGTTGTATATGTTTGTATATCTCGAAGGTGTAACAAAAGTAATTTCCCTCTGGGATTATTAAAGTATGTCTGAGTCTGAATAATAACAAAAACCTAAAAGAAACAGCAAAGTTGCTCTATAAATGTTTTAAAATTAATACATTTTTCAGTTTATTTTCCTCAATTTCATTTATTTTCTATATTCTAATGATAAATTGTGTGTGTGTGTGTGTGTGTGTGTGTGGGGGGGGGTTTGGTTGCAACAATAATAGAATAAAATTCACTCCGTACAGGTACTGAAAATTCAGTGCAAACAAAGGAAAACAAAGTGAGACATTGTTACTTACTAAAAATTTTAATATGACCAAAGTTTATCATGAAAGGATTGATTTATCGGACAAGAGAAGAAGAACTGCTCTCTGTTTTTTTTATTTTCATATTTTCTTATGGTTTGTGGTGATAAAGCACCAAATTGTTGTTTGCCAAGTTTTAAAATTTTTTTTAGCTTGCCTCTTTAAAAAAAGAAATGTCCATTCTTTCATTTTTTTCTGAGAAAGTTATTTCATTCTGCATGTTGTCCTACTTTCATCATTTTCTTACCAAAAGAACTTTTAGTTTGCTCAGGCCCTTTTAGATGCATGTCCTCTATTCTTCTTCTGACTTCTTTTTCAGTGGATTTTTGAGTTTTCATTTATTTAGGTCATTCTGTGTTTTCTCAGTCGTTGGTTTCTTTTCCATGTTGCGTCATTTTAGTTGTTTTCTAGTTATATTTAAGTTCTTTTGCATTTTTTGTGTTGCTCTTTGTCGCCCCCTTGTGCCAGTCTCTTTTCCCCTAGTTTCCTTCTAGTTGGTTCTACCCACACCTGCTCCCTATCACCTGATTAGCCCATTCTTTGTTCTGTCTCCCATATATACACCTGTGCAGTTCCTCATTGCTGGATTCTCTTCCCTACCTACTGTGTGTGTTTCTCCCTGATGTCTCCTGTTTATTGTTTTTGGATTAATGCTTCTGTTGCCATTTGTTCCTTCATTAAATCAGGAAAACTCCTCTCAGCATTTGGGTCCTCAACTCAACTTTCATGTGAACAAAACTGGTTGAATTTTTATTTTGGCTGAAGACGGTTTTCAAGAAATTTCATCTACATTGTTTTTACCATAGTAAAGTAGAGGAACAAAAAGAAAAATGCTTGTCTTACTTCTTTTTTGTACAAATATACTTTTACTTCTACTTCCGTAAAAGTTAGAAACAATTTTTCTAACTTTTATGTAAGTACTTTTTTTTTTCACTTTCAACAAGGTAATTTTTTGTTGAAGTATTTTTAGCTCTACTTTGTTTTTGTTTCTTTGTAGTTGATGAACCTCCACACACTCCTACAGTTTATGTTTGGGGGTTATATTTAGTACTTCTATGGTTTGTTGTTATTTCCTGTGTTGAGACTGTTGTTTCATTTACAGGTCAAGTGAAAATACTTTGAACAGTTTACCTTCTTACTACAGTAACTCTCCTTATTGTAACCTATACATATATATACATATATATATATATATATTTGTAAGTTTTATAAAGATACATATATCAAATTAATGATGTATCAGCCATACTGTGGCCCCAGCAAGACCATCAACTTGTGGTCTAGGATGCCCCCTTTGCGGATAACAGACAATACCACAAATGTAATAATATTTTTCTTAATTTTATAATAACCCAACAGACATTATGTTTAGGATGACAATATAAAATTGCATTTTTTTTCACAAGGTATTTTAATTTTACTGTGGATGAGAAGAATAGAGCAAGAAAATGAAATTAAATTACCAATCCTCTTTTTGACAGATTATTCCCCTTATTTTGAGCAAAATCTTCTCAGTACTATTTAAGCTTAGCCTCGTGAGACCATCCTGATCTCGC
>NW_015151573.1:107472-108991 GCF_000732505.1 Cyprinodon variegatus | reverse complement strand
GCATCAATGTTAAATAGTTTTAATTAGATAAGTTGTTTGTAACATTTTACAAAGAACTTTTTATTGCCTACCTGGAATGGTTGACAATAGTTGAATAAACTTTTGGCTCTCAAAATTGTATCGTTGCCCTATTTGTTGGTACTCGCTGATACCGATACCACCATTTTAGTGCAGGATCAGGCCCCGAACTATACTGGTATCGGATCGGTGCAAAACTATCGTGTATGAGGCTCCATCTTCATCATTTATCAACTTAAAGAAAAAGATGAGCTGGAAGGGCCCACTGCAGGCCCTGGACTCATTTAACTTTTCCTGCTGGAACTTTGGTTTCCAACGTAAAGAAAAAAAGATTAAAGACAGTCAAAATTCACAGCTTGAAGATTAAAAGAAATCCTATGAGTGGAAAAGAATTAAGAAGTATTAAGACGTAGCTATAAAAGGTCAGAGTGAAGATTGGGCAGAAACAGTGACGTTCACCTGCGTCTGATAAACGAGCATCAGCACAAAATGTTCCACTACCTTCTCGGTATCTATATTCTAATATGCGAGATTAAGATCTAGATGAACGTCACAGTCAGTGTTCTTCCTTCAGACTCTGAAATGAGCAGACCACCAGTTGTTTTACCACATCCTGTGAGAAAACGCATTCAAACTGTACCTGTGTTTCCAAACTCTCGAAATCGCCCGAGTGTACGTCCTGGAACAAGAACTTACAGTTCAAAATGATCAACTTTATCAGAGCTTTATTAAATATAAGTGAGTAAAGCACATTATTTGTGTTTCTCTCTCAACTTCATTGCTTCCCTGTGAGACACACTGCAGGGATTAAAGTCCAGTTTAAGAGAGTTTGTGTTTAGAATATGAAAAAATATTTAGATAATTGAACGGTTTATCTGTTCATCTGGATTTACTGCATCTAAATTAGGGTATATTTTTGTAATATGGAAAATAAACTGAAAAAGAAAATAAATCTTAAAATAGAACCCAGGGCAGCAGATCAAACTTTAATCTAGAGAGGAAACAGTAAGCCGTGTTTCACTTTATGTCATCTCTATCTACTTGGTTTCCAAAACAGACTTCTAAAGATACTAATGCTAAGTTATTTTCACCCACTAGTAGGTACTGTGCTGCTATAAGACTACTGTAATGGCTGGAATTTAGTTTTTGTGTTTATATTTTGATTAAAATACAATGCTTTTTTTTTGTTGTTGTTTATCCAAAGATAAAACCTTGCAGGAGCTTCGTCTAAATCTTTCTGCTGACCTGCAGTTGCTTACTACGTGAAAATGAAACAAGAGTTTCCTAAAAAAACAAAAAAAAAACAACCTTTGCGTGCTTCCCCATCTGAACATTTCCCTTAAACAGTATAAAAGTGAATTACGATTTGGTTTTTGTTCTGCATTTAGAGTTTAGCAAAATGAAATGACTTTTTATCTCAGATAGAGCTAAAGTAGAAAGAAGATTGTTTTTGTTATTTGCAGAGATGGGAAGTAACGAAGTACAAATACTTCGTTACTGT
>NW_015151573.1:102973-106477 GCF_000732505.1 Cyprinodon variegatus | reverse complement strand
GCTACTGTAGTATCTAGGCTAGAACTGTCAGTCTGGGAAAGAATCTGGTTGTTATTGCAAATTGTAAAGGTTCACTTTTTTTTGCAACATAAAAACTGACTAAAACTAGACTAAAATGTTTTTAGGTTTTAGTCAACTAAAACTATCACATATCGTAATGACTAATGTGTGACTAAAACTAATAACAGTTTTCCTCCTGAAGACTAAGACTAAGATGGCTGTCAAAAACAACACTGCTCTGTGCCACAAAAATTAAAACTATTTCCCACATTTGAATTGGACAGATTATGGGGTGGTTCATTTGCTGCTTGCTGCTCTATGCGACTCAAAAACTGACTCTTTCCCCGTGCGATTAGCAGATTTTATTTTGTATTTTCCCAAAAAGCGGATGAGTTTTACATCGTAACCGCATCTGTCTTCCAGTCAGACCCATGAAATGACCACTGAATTGCTGCGTAGTGCAACCAAAATAGACCTGGGGATTCTGTGTTCTGGCAGCAGCCCGTCTACTAATCTTCCGCTCCATTCTCCCCTCCTGTTTAATAAAGCCATAGAAAATGCTCAAAGTGATCTTTTCAGATTGTTGCAAACTTATTACAAATGGAAAAGAAATCCCACTTATGTAAGTTTTCACAGCTTCTGCTTTTCTTCATCCAAGTAGCATTTCCAATGTTCATTTTTTTTGTGACTGTCTCTCTCTCTAGATCAGTGTTTTTCAATCCTGGTCCTCAAGGCACCCTGCTCTGCATGTTTTGGATGTTTCTGAGGTTCAGCACACCTGATTCAGAGGATTGCAGTTCAGCAAAGCCTGATAATCTGCTATCAAAGCTTGGAAACATCTAAAACATGCAGGGCAGGGTGCCTTGAGGACCGGGATTGAAAAACACTGCTCTATATATATATATATATATATATATATATATATATATATATATATATATATATACATTGTGGCGTAGTAAGACACAGATTGCAGCTCTTTTAGCACTGATTATCTGCACTTATTGTACAAATTAGGGAGAGGAAAACTTGCAGTCCGTGTCAGGACTCCTGTCTGTGTGTTTGTGTTCTGTGTTAGTCTCCCTTCCTCCACCAGGAGGCGCCTAGTTCTGGTCCGCCTCCTCACACACCTGCTGCTGGTTTCCTCGTTAACGGAGGGTTCTTAAGCCGCTATCTGCCACTACCTCAAAGCCAGAGTGTTTGCTAGTTTTGGGTACTCTAGCCAAGCTGAGTTTTGCTGAGTCAAACTGAGTTCTTGTCAACCTGAGTTTTAATATTGTTTGTCTTTTACCTCTCGACACAAAGTCATTCTGCAAACTGGATTTTTCGGACCTTCTCTCCCTGGAAGGATCAACTGAGCTTCAAACTGAGCTGGGGTTCAAACAGGAGGTTTGGATCCACTTTTCCCAAGAGATCATTTGAGCGTCACACTGAGAAAGGGATTCATCTCCATTGCGACCCGTTCAAGTACCACAGGAAATCTGAGTGGCAGTCAGTTTCTCTGTTCACCTACAAACGACCTCGTTCTGGGTAAACCCTGTTCCGCCCTCCACCGAATCAGACAAACACTGGAACTACAGCATACAGACTGGAGTCAAAGATTGAACAACTTCTCTGGAAACATGAGTCAGCAACAAAATCCTCTTCTCCAAGTTCATAAATCTATTTTCCCACTGAGCCTGAACTAATCGCTGTGTCTTCCCCTCGCTTTTCAGTTCTGGTTGAGCAGTGTTCAGAGCAACACTTCTCTTTGCGTTATCTCTTCAATAAAACCTGTTAAACCTTTTCCCTGGTCTCCCTGTTTGGTCTTCTGCATTTGGGTTTGAACTTTAGTAAAGTCATGACAGTGATACGAAACTTCTTATCACGGATCAAGAGTGGCGAGCAGCTGCTTGAAGCCATGTTTTTTAACTCTAGACAATGGCAGCATAGCCATCACTATGAAGCCTGTTACTGCATGAGTGATGTCCTTATGGACGCTTTGTCAGATTTATCACAAATAAGGAAGCCCAGTTTAGTATGGTTAGCCTGCTTTGTTTTGGCAGAAGTTCCTGAAGATTTCTCCGACGCATGGAGCCACGCCAGGGCCGACACAGCTCGTTCTCCAGCGGATGTGATTGGCTTAGATGATAAAACAACTTGGTTTTGTTACCAGACAGTTTTTACCGGTTCCCTGCAAAGTTTACAAATTCATTTGGTTTGTGTTTTGTCTGACTTTTTATAACTGAAATATTGCCAAACTGGCGAGCTACTTAAACCCCTTTGTTGGACAATTTCCTCCGCCACTGCTTGCTGCAACATCTTCACATGCTGTGTGTTGTGTTTTGAGAGGGTCGCGCTTTGTGACGGCCTGTCTGGGTCCAAGATTGCGATTGGTTGGTGAGAAGTGAGTACTCTAGGGCCGTTTCTCAATACGTGTACTTGTGCATTCTCATGTGCTCGTTTACTCATGAAACGTCATCAGCCCTAGTACTGTTCCAATTCACAAGAACACCTCCTCTCACACCTGCCCCTCATCCGCTCGTTAGCCCTGCCTTTGTCTCAGTCAGCTATATATTCTCTCCCTCTGCTCTCATTCATTGTTGGTTCCTTGTCTTTGCTGTCTTCCCATGCTGTGGTCTATGTTCCTCATCTTTCCCTGGGTCCTCATGTTTGGTTTACCCTTGATGTCTCCATGGTTCTGGTTTGATTTGCATTATTAGTTGGATTTTTTGGATTCCTGCCCTTTGTTACTGTTCTTCATCATTAAAACTGCAAGAAATCAATCTCTGCATCTGGATCCTCAAACCTCAACCAAACCCTGACAGGTCCATTTACTGATTTAATGCGTAATAAAAAAAAAAAAAAGGAGGACCGCGGCAACCAGTGGACCTCCGAGGTTAACAGCAGCCAGGACTAACGTTTCCCAATAGCATAGCATGTGTGAAGGACCGCTGGCTCTGATGGGGATGTTTTTGTTTAATTTGGCAAAATTTTATTTTGATTTGTGTTTATCTGACTGTGTTTATTATTATTCCTCACTGAATGAAAAAAGTCCGAATTTATTATTATCTAGGGACTATTAATAACAGGAGGAGAAATGCAGCTCCAGATGAGCCGAGCATGTGGTGATGTCATCAGTATGCTTCTGTTCCAATTGACCCAGATTTATGCTGCGTATTCCCGTTCTCCAAAAGTCCACTTTTCTGTGTTCTTCTATAGAACATACTTGGCGATGACACAAGTCCGTACTGGCGTTCTTGTGAATTGAGAAACGGACTAGGACTGTAGCCCCAACCTACATTAAAGGCTACACAGGAAAACTGTGTTTCTATATGGAACTTCTATACCTATACCCAGTGATGGGAGTAACGGCGTTGAAAGTAAGTGCGTTCACGAGTCTACGGAAACCGCGGCAGACCAAACCAGACGAAAGTGCGCATTCAGCTCGGCAAAGAACTCACGCTCTTCCTCCACACTGAAGTCCTCACACATTATTCTTTCGTTGTTTCTTTCTTTTCACAG
>NW_015151573.1:98082-99982 GCF_000732505.1 Cyprinodon variegatus | reverse complement strand
TTCAGATAATATTTGGTCTCACTCTAAATTATTTTAAACTTTAGTCTATAGCCAGTGTCAACTTTTCAGTCAATTTGATTAATTCTAGTCTCAGTATCAAGAAGACCTCTCAGAGACTGGCTCGTAATCGACACCATATATAGTAAAAGTTACACTGTATGGCAGTCAATTTTTTTTACTGAGTTTTAACTCTAACAGATTTACAGTCAGTATAGTTGAAAATAGTCTTATTTAGAGTAAAATTGTTTTGGTCTTGGCACTGATGGTTGGCCGTTTCATTGACTCCTGTCACCTGTCTAATTGGCCCGATGGCTTATTGTTCTCATCTTTTATACCTGGTTCTTGCTCCTATTGATGCTGCTTGTTTGCCTACCATCGGGGCCCGATTATTCGAGCTGTTTGGTGAGAGTAACTCTAGCGATCTTGTATTTTGTTCTGTAATTCTGATTCTGACCCGTTTCTGCCTTTGGATACCAGAGTTTAGCTTCCCCCTTGTCTGCTCTGTCAGTTTTGTTTTGGACTGATTCCTGGAATTTGCTGGTTGATCATGTTTTAATCATCTACCTGAACAAATTTATTTGTTTACATGGTAACTGTTGCTACATTTGCAGGTAAAAAAGTGTTTCAATTTCATCTTTCCATCAGTGAAGGAAAATCTCCACTTTAGACGATGTATGACTTAGAAACCATCAGAGGTGGTGATAGTTTCCTCCTCCAGCTTTCACAACTTTTCCTCATGCAGTTAGAAACTAAAAACATCAACCTCTGACTATCATGGTTTTCAGTTTAAGGGGAGTTCTCAGCGGGGGCGCTGTATGGGGGGAAATTAAGAAGATTCTAAAGGCCCCTAGACTGAGGGGGGCCAAAATGAAGAAGAAAAGATGTTTCCCACTATATATTTCAAATATAAAAGGAAAATCGAAAAATGATCTTTGTGTTCTTCTTGATTTTTCAGCAGTAAACGGCAAAATAACGCATAAATATGTAGACCAACCCACCCTCTGCCTCCTGAAATTGCAAATAATGGTTTGGTCCATTCAGGTCCATTCTTGGTGCATCAGGTCCTCCTGTGTGTCGGCAGCAGTTTGCTTGGCTTCAGTGCCCCACACATATTAATATATTTCATGGGGCACCCCTGGTTTTCAGTATGTCAGATTATTTCTCATATTGCTAACCCAAATATAATTCTTATGTAACGATCTTGGTTCTGTTGTTTTTCTTTAAGTATTCAGTTTCAAGTTTAGCCAGGTTTTTCTTTGTTTTCTAACTTTATTTGTGTGTCTGGATTCATTTAAGTTGCTTAGGTTTTTCTGTCTGTCCTCTGCTGCCCCCTTGTGTTCGTTTCCCTTGGCTTCCTCATCAGCTCTAGTCACACCTGCTCCCTATCAGCTCATTAGCCCTGCCTTTGTTCAGTCAGCCATAAATACACCCTCTGCAGTCCCTCTTTGCCGCTTCCTCGTCTTACCTCTTCTCATCCTGGCTCCTTGATGGTTTTCCCCTGATGTCTCCATGGTTCTGGTTTGTTTTTGATTTTTATGTCGGATTTTTTGGATACCTGTTTTTGTTTAACATTTTTAAGTTGGATTTTTTGATTTCTGTTTTTGCTGCCTGATTTTACACTTAACCTTCCAAGATCTCACCCCTGCCTCTCAGCTTCTGGTTTTGGGTCCTAACAAAAACCTTAAAACCAAATAGTGACATCTTATTCTTAAATTAACCTCTTTTGGGAGAATCTGCATGTCAGGGTTGGTTGTGGTTAAAGGAATAGTAGGAATGCGCAATTTCATCTGGTTTGGTCTGCCGGCTTCCGTAGCGTCATAAAAGCGCAGGCGCGCGCTTTCAGGAAATCCTATACACTACTGTTTATGCTCTAAAAACATTCTAAATGACTTCGTTTCGA
>NW_015151573.1:91516-97772 GCF_000732505.1 Cyprinodon variegatus | reverse complement strand
CAGCAGAGGGAGAGCATATATAGCTGACAGAGACAAAGGGAGGGTTAACGAGCTGACAAGGAGCAGGTGTGAGAGGAGACAACGAGGGAGCCAAGGGGAAAGGAACACACACACACACACACAAGAGGGCAACAGAGAACAGAAAAACATGACTAACATAAATCTAGAAATTACAACCAAACTGGAATTAAACCAATAAAACTAGAAAATAAGCAGCAAAGTAAAGAACAACAGAACCAAGACCATGACGCTGCACTGTATAAACAACAGATGTTGCTCTGTACTAAACTAAAACAGCAATAGTATTAATATATGGGAGAGTTAAAACCAAACATGGAAAAGTTATTTGAACCAACCAACTTTGGACCAATCTGACTGGTTGAATCGTCTCTATAAAGAGCTTTAAGATGACATGTGTTGTAAATTTGCACTGTATAAATAAACTGAATTGAACTGAATAAGTGAAAACAAAAAATCAGATGTAAAAGTAAAGGTAAATTCCCACACTTTCTTGTACTTGTATTAATTCATTTATGTGGCACTCTTACGATTTAATTGAAATGACTTTTATAGCAAATGCAGGATAAAGGTTTTGCCATTTTTAAGATGATTATTTCCATTTTGCTAAACAAGTATTTGTTCGGTTTTATTTCCAAACTGTTTTACTTGAAAACATTGAATCTCAAAGCTGTCTGGTCATTGATAAACCATTACGGGTCTTGAGCTCTACAATAGAAATTAAATTAAACATAATTACAATTACAGTACAAGCATCACCTGCAAATTGATAAAACCAGCAACTTTTTTTTGTTAAAATCTTGATTCATTCAACTAAAACTTTGGCTCATGAGTCGACTCTGGGGAAATTTAGTTGTTCAGAAGCTGAAAAGTTTGAAACCTCTGCAATAAAACAACCATGTCACTGTTGCAGAATGAATAGATAAATATTAACAAGCCACATTCAGAATATGTAAATTATAAGTGAATAATTAGGAAAAAAAAGATCAACGTTACTGAAAGTGAAATACAGTGGCCTCTGGTGGTTGTTTTGTGGTGTAGCAGCTTATCTTAAGTCTTAAAGGTATTGTGGAGGATTTTCGCAAATTTTTTTAAAAGACCCGCCCTCTCCACACCTGTGAGAGTATGCAGCAGCATGCGTGCTCAGTTTAAAAGTTACTAATTGCATAGCTCATACAAGCTTATTGTGTCCAAGTGTCCACCTTAAACCCTGAATAACTCATAAAAAACATAATTATGGTTTGGACCGATGTTCACTGTCCAAACAGATGCTCCTCGTCGGTCACGTAACTCTTCCTGCACTGTGCGGTGCCTGCGCCATCTTTGTTATTAGTCGCCGCTGTCGGGTAGCGGCAGCCTATGGCGATAGCGGGCTGCTGTGAAAGCAAATCCCATAATGCTTTGCGAGGAGAGCTCTCTGCACAAACCATTCTGGGATATATCTGTCTCTCCTGAGGCCTTTCTTTTCTTCTCAATAGACTTTGTAGACACTTTTTCTCTTACAATCTTCGGCCATTTTCTAAGAACCGCAGTGAGAAAGGTGAGCTTCAATGACTGTCTGAAACCGTAGCTCACCACAGATATACGCCTGAATGTGGGCATGCGCAGAAAAAGATAGGACGGCCTTATTCAGTTCAATTCAGTTTATTTATACAGCGCCAATTAACAACAAAATTTCTCAAAATCATCCAGTCAAATTGATTCAAAGTTTTCTATCTAAGGAAAGCCAGTTGATTGCATCGACTCATTGACTCGAAGGCAATCCCTCACACTAAGCATGCTTGTAGCGACAGTGGAGAGGAAAAACTCCCTTTTAACAGGAAGAAACCTCCATCAGAACCAGGCTTAGTGTGAGCGGCCATCTGCTGAGGCTGACTGGGGTTCAAGGAGACAGAAGCAGACATAGAAAAAGCAAATGTAAAAGGCGGTCTCATCCAGGAAACACACAGCCAGGCAGACGAGCTCCGAGCCAGCTCCCATGTCAGAGGATGAAGAGAGCACATCCAGTTAGTCACAGTCAGAGAAACAGGACTACACTGGAAAAACAGGCCGATCTCCAACATCTAGAAACAAAGGTGTTGATGGCAGCAGCACAGCTGATATTTCTCTCCAGGATGGAGTCACAGCCAAACAGGAACAGACCAGATGAAGCTACTATGAGAAAAAGCAGAGAGAGCAGAACGTTAGAGATTGAACTAACAGATTCTGCAGAGTGGGAGAATAGAGATAGAATGATGTAAATGGGTCCCTATGTCCTCCAGCAGTCTAAGCCTATAGCAGCATAACTATAGAGATAGCTCAGGATAACTTGAGCCACTCTAACTAGAAGCTTTATCAAAAAGGAAAGTTTTAAGCCTAGCCTTAAAAGTAGACAGGGTGTCTGCCTCATGTAAACAAATCACCAGAATGATTGACAATCATTCTGGACCACTTATTTAGATGATCCATCCAGAAATAAACGATCATCCTCTATACCTTTAAGTCTAGGAATAGCAAACTTGCTAATGTTGGTCATCCAGTTTATGTTGGATGTGCATGAGGAAATAAATTGCAAAAACCTGTTTGAGTCACACATCTAAGCCTTCACTTTAGATTCAGACTTTAGATGGATCAAATCTACTGCCCTGTGCTTTAATTCAGTCCTTCGTTCTTATGCTGTTTTCACAAGAGGACATGAGGTGTCTTTTGTGGTCTAGATCCTAACAGTTTCTGTGGCTAATTTTTCTTTGGAATTTGAAAACTTTGTTCTCCTTTTTTTTTAGAAAACATTTCTAGAGAAACCCTCTATTGCCAGTGAAATGGCTAAAAGCTAAATTATGAATCATTGAGGTATTAAAGGACTCCTACATTAAAAACTAAAATGACTAAACTCCTGCTCCTGCTTGCATGCAAAGCACAAGAAAAATACTAAATTAACATAACAAAAACTTGCTCAAATTGAACATATTCCACATTTAAATAGCACACATTTGTAAATCAGGACTGGACTAAAGAGCACTTGTGCAGGGATGACATAAGTTGTTAGGGGAAGGGTTCCCAAACATTACAGCCTGTGACCCCAAAATAGACGGACAACCCCCTAAAAACACACATAACTTCCCTTTACATTAATCCAAAAATATACATTGAAGAAATTATTTCAATTTTTAATGAAATATTTTCATGCCATCGCGTGCTGAGCCTACAGCTGTGCCGACTCCAAGCACTTTCTCTGTCCCGTTAAAACCTGAACTGGAACACATTCTGTTCATTTTTACTCCTGTTTTTAGTCATTTTTATAGGAACCGAAAGGGAAGTTCCGAGGTTTAATCGCCTTCAGGGGATCTAACTTCTTTTTTAACATGATCAAATGTCATTTGGCCATTATCCTCATCAATTGGGAGTGTATGTTGGGTGTGCAGCGGTTAGCGTGCTCGACCCATGTACAGAGTCCTCGACGTGGCCGACCAGGGTTCACATCCGACCTGTGGTCCTTTGCAGCATGTCTCTCCCCCTCTTTTATACCCCCTTTCCTGTCAGCCTACCATCGAAAAAACAAGCCACTAGTGCCACAAAAACCCCCCAAAAAGAAAAAAGTCAGTTTACCAGCCTGATTTAAGAGTAAACAGCAGTTTTACTGAAATTTGCTGGACACAACCCTGGGGGACGGAGCCAAGATACTGTGCCACAGGTCCAACACGAAAATGTTAGAGCAGAGTAGACAGATTTCAACATGGTGGCCTTTTATGTTGAAATACACTGCTGAGAGGTCTGTTTCATGCTTTGTTTCTCTGCCCCCATAAAAAAAGAACACTTGCACCACCAGAGTTTTTTTTTTTTTTTCCACTTAATTCTTATTTAAATTTTTGCAACTTACACAGACATGTACATACAAGCCCACATTCAGGCTGCTGCTCTATATGGTATACTTAAAAAAAAGAACAAAACTTTGAAAGTATGTACAACAAGTTAGGCTTACAAGTAAAGTAGGTCACATGGTTAGACATAAGTTACTTACAAACATAATTGTAGTTAGTAATTAAATAAGCAGCACCAACGGAAATAACAAAAATTAAATAGAAAATAATAAGTAAAGATAAAAAAAAGTACAATAGAAATGAAATAGAATACAATGAAAGAAAAAAAAAAGTTTTACTGCATTAATATGGTCATGGCCGGTTTCCACCTATTAACAAATATGTCTTTCTGAAGCCTCAAGCAATAAGTTATTTGTTCCATATGATAGATTTCCAAGACCTTTTCAATCCACCAGAGTTTTTTTAAAAGTTTGCCTTGCCTTTTAAAGGTTTGCCTTCCCTTTTAAAAGTTTGCCTTGCCTTTTAAAAGTTTGCCTTGCCTTTTAAAAGTAGGCCTTGCCTTTTAAAGTTTTGCCTTGCCTTTTAAAAGTTGGCCTTGCCTTTTAAAAGTTTGCCTTGTCTTTTAAAGGTTTGCCTTGCCTTTTAAAGGTTTGCCTTCCCTTTTAAAAGTTTGCCTTGCCTTTTAAAGGTTTGCCTTGCCTTTTAAAAGTTTGCGATGAGTTTAAACTTCAAGGAAGAAGAAATTTAGAAAACATTTTGACACTGAGGGTCAAGTTACCACAGTTAGACACAGACTAAAATTCTCCAAGTCCAATTCAGCTCCAGTGTTTCGGTTCTTGGTGTATCAACTTGTACAACAGCTCTAAGTGCTAAAGATGGTTGCCAGGGGTTGGATATAACTTTGATCCTGTAGTAGACACTTTAACACTTTTAATATTAGTAATATCAAACTATTAAATCGTTTTTGATGTAGGTTTCATTGCAGGAGGATAAACTTTAAAAAAAACATTGCCCTGCTTAACACAGTTGTGTCGCTTCTGTCTGATAGATGAATAAAAAAAAAAATTCCTACATTCAACAATTTGCTTGTGTAGCAGTTCCAGAGATGGTGGGTGATAATACAGTCTCACAGCAGCAAGACACCAACACCAACACTAAGGCAAATAACGCTCAACAATTTTGATCTTGCTTCCTTCTAACGCCTACAGTGATGAAGTGGTGAAATTAATGTTTGGGTTAAATGTTTCCATGAGGTGGCATCATCTAGTGGAGATGATCTTATTATGACTGTCTCAGTGAATTGCATCAGACTTTGACAGTCTGAAAGAAACAGGGTCCAGCGCTGCATGAAGTTTTCTTTGTGTTTTTTGTTCTGCTTTGTAGAAATCCTTTCCTCTCTCACACACTAATACACACACTCTCACACACTAATACTAAATACTAAGCTGCAGCCATAGATATAGACCACCCAGAAAAATATTGTGTAATTACCATAGGTTCTGACTCCGATGCATGTCATATCTAAGGGATGTCCACTAATCTTTTACTTGCTTTTTTATGTTTACTTTGGTTGTCTGTTGTCTTCTTTATGCTGTTTTTCTGTTCTCTGTTTTCTGTTTCTGTCATCCTATCCAGATTTGATGTCATGATGTGTTTCAAAAGTCTCTTCATGGGTCAACGGTTTGGCCAGAGTGTTCTGTCATGATGAGTTTTAAAGGTCTGACCCAAAGATGCAGAGAACCACTCAGAGAACAAGGGAAAAAGGTTTAACAGGTTTATTTGGATGAGGGAACAGGGGAAGTGTGAACTGGAACTCAGGTAGCTGGTGAACAGGAACTTGGTTGTCTGGAGGGGATATCACAATGGCTATCTCAGCCTTATCAATGTCCACCACTGTAAGACGTCCTGGGATAGCTGTGCCTGTGAACATGCATATTTCCTGTTCCATTATTCTCTTCTGCTACATGCTCACTTCTTTCTGATTGGCTGTAAGCTCTTTCCTCTTCTTGGAACAGGACCAAAGCCATTCCTTATATTTCAGCTACCATGCCACGGCTTTCTTTAACCATATCCAAGAGGGACAGTGATGGATCAAGTGAGTGGTAGAATCCTCAACTTGTACAGCATTAACAAAAGCAATTTTCTTCACCTCTGGATCATCCTTGGAGATATGGTTTACAGGCTCAGGGTTCACAGGCTACTCTGTTTTAGGTTGGCAAAAAAAGAAGGTCCCCGTAACCTGAGTTGTCTTTCAAAAATGCTTCAACTTTGACCCCTCTAGATAGCCTCGTGAGACCATCCTGATCTCGCGAGCTTTCAAGATTTCACTCGCTGATCAGTCTGGAGACTCTCCATTGAAGAAAATTTGGAGCCGTTCACCAAACGAACGTCCAATCAGCGTTGGCTTTGAGGCGGGTTGAGGTGTGACGCAACGAGAAGCG
>NW_015151573.1:80609-90926 GCF_000732505.1 Cyprinodon variegatus | reverse complement strand
GCTAAAGCTATTGATACCGGTATATATTATAGTAAATTATTTAGCTCTTTATATACATTTTAGCCAGTATTAAGAGCCGGTGGAGAGGGTCCAAAGAGCCATATGTGGCTCCGGAGCCGCAGGTTGCAGACCCCTGCTCTAGATGCTACAGCTGCTGGATTTGAAGCTGTATCCAGGTACCTCCATTGACTAGGGTCCGATTATTTCAGTATTTCTGAAACACGATTTGCAAAAAACACCTTGTATCTTGAGCTTTAATTTTTAATGTATTTTAGCACAGGTGCTCTATCTGTCCAAAGCACAGATTCCTGAAAACCCTTGTGCAGCTCTTTCCTCCACAGAAAGTCCATTCGGCTTGCCATTGTTGCAGCAATCAACAAAACCCTTGTGCACCTCTTTCATTCTGCAATAACACGTAAGTAACTACACCATAGCCGTCCTCACATGTGTCACAGAAATTATGTCATTGTGCATTTACAACATCTCCAAACTCCAGTGGTTTTAAACATCTATGTAATTTAAAGTTGTCCAGCAGATGAAGCCCTTGGATCCACTTAAATCACTCGTTGGAGACTGTCTCTGAATGAGAAGTTGTTGCAAGGCCCCGATCTAACCAGCTCACTAATTGGAGTTGTGACCAGGTTCAGGAGGGAATCTGTGGTCCTTATGGCTGACATGGAAGCCATGTTTCATCAGGTGCGAGTGCCGCCAGAAGATGCCGACTTGCTACGATTCCTATGGTGGCCAGTATGGGCCATGAACCCATGACCTTGGTGCTGATAACGGCAAGTAGGAAAGCTCTCGTCTTTTACGTAACTTTAACTCCTCTTCATCCGATGCATGTTTTTCCTTTAATTCCCTTTGCTTTGCAGCAAAATTGCAAGATTTCTTTCTGTTTTGGAACGAGTCAATGAGTGGGATCTTTTGGTTGTATTTGAGATGCTATCAGAAGGATTAAGTTCATCCAGTAAGTTTTGTACAGTGGGAACAACTTCCAGAGGTGGCAAAAATTAACAAATCCTTATCCTTTCCAACAGGAGCCCTTTCAACAGCATTTGTTTCCTTTGTCGATTGCTCAGTGATGCTTGTTACAAATGGCGTTTTATTTGAATTTTCATTCTCTCACTCTCTAGATATATATATATATATATATATATATATATATATATATATATATATATATATATATATATATATATATATATATATATATATTTAGAATTTGCAGCACAGTTGATATAAAAGGGGAAATGATGACACATGGGTCCATTGAGGCCTGCTCAGATTGTGTCTAATCTCTTATTTCCTGTTCCCTTTTTATAAGAAACATCTGAGCATTTTGCAAAATGATTTTTGTGGCTTTTCTGTTCATATTTTAATAAATACACTGAAAAGGCTAAAAAGTGCAAAGAGGTACAGCTGCTCCACTTTGTGTGATCAAGTGATATTTCACTTTGACTAAGTTTGTTGTCATGACATTTAAGTGCAGCAGATCTCACACCTACAAAGGGATTCTAATCCAACCGAGAACCCCCACCCTCACACACATTCTCAGAGCAATCTGCTATTCTGCAAATTATATGAACAACTAATGCTATTTATCTATTGATCAAAGCTAGTTTAAGTTAATAAAAGATGCATTAGCTGATATTTCAAATGAAATTAATGATTAAAATAAAGATTGTGGAGGGGTTTCAAAGCAGGATGATTATGACTAAGACTTAACTCGGCTGGATTCTGCTGAAAACCCCTCATAAAATGTTATAGTAGATGAAGGATGGGGGTCTTTCAAAATGTGTCATACTAACACCTGTGATTCCCAATTTAAAGTTTTTTTTAAAGTTCTGAAAGGGAATTGTTTGTCTGTTTTTAAAAAAATATTAAAACATATATACCCAGAGATGTTTATCTTTCGAAGGATAACAATTTAGTTAAATTTCGTTTTATTTTGTTTTGTGTCCTGTTTTGCAAATATAGCCCTAGGAAAAAGAGTTGATAGTTTTGCTTTCACAAGCAGAATATTATGACTGTTGCCATAAAGTTCTGCTTGACAGTTGTATATTAAGGTTAATTGAACATTATTTAGGGAGTAAAATTATATACAACGGACATGGAGATGGAAAGGGAAGTGAGAAGGAAAGAGGGGATATAAAATAAGGGGAGAGAGAGAGAGACAGGAAAGAATTAATAAAAAAAGAGACAATATCAGAGAATTAACCTTTCTGATAATGATTAAATAAATTATGTAACACGATTGTAGGACTTCAGATTGGACCTCAGGCCAAAACAACAAACAAAATAGTCTATCTTTTGTTAAATCATCTTACCTGTTCAAAGAAACATGAAATAAAAAACAATAATCTTACCTTCCTAAAATAAGAAAAACCGGAGAAAACTTTACTCAAAGAAAATGGCAGTCCAATCTTACTGTGCAATCGGTGTTACAGCTTCAAATCGCTCCACATTTATTTCAGAAATGTTGCGATTTAAATATTTGTTAACACAGCCGAGTATTAGATAAATACAATCACAGTTCATCACCTTTTTTATTCCTCTGTAAGGTCCTTCTCATCACAGAGTTTCTGGGTCCTTTTTGCTCGAAGTGCATCAATCCCCTAATTATATGTTAATGACACAAGGAAAGAAAAACATGAATAAAATAATAATTTGAATTTGCAGTGCGACCTTTAAACAGGTTCCTCTTACATGAAAATTTGATTATAAAAGAAAAAACAACAAAGAATATAATCAAACCACTCTCAGCTCTTAAGTGTTCTTCTCAGGCTCCTTAGCGTACCTAGGCTCAACCATTTTGTCACGGGGTGGAGGCATCATCTAGGGGCAATTTGGTGATCTTTGCCCTAAAAAAATAAACACTGAAAATACTTTCCTCATATATTGAAATAAATACATGTTGCTTTTTACCTTTAGGATGTGAGTTTTATGAGTTTTATTTAAAATCCAAGTAACATTTTGTACAAAAAAATTTCAAACATTCTCTATTTCTGTATCTTATTGAGTAAATAGCTAGTCCTTATGCTGGGGGAGAGCAAGTCTCACTTCAATAAACCTCCTGAATTATTATTGTGAAACCAGTCTGAATGCTGATTTCTTAGTTTTACTTAAAGTTTTTACGGAGGTATATCTAGTGCATTATTTAAGGATTCATAGAATCTCTAATTTATGGAAATTTATTGTCTTTAAATGCTGCCCCGGTTTGTTTCCCAGCCAATGCAACAATTGTGGAAGCTCATTGGTAGAATTCTCTTATGACAGAAAGAAGGCCACGATTCACACCATTTTATCATCTGGAGGGGGGACACATTTAATTACAAAACCGAATTCTTACAGCTGTCTTAAACACTTCATACGTTCAGCTCTACATCGTTACATCATAGTTATTCCCCCGAAACTCTCATTTCATCTCAGTTGTTTTATAGTCTCAACATCACATTACGTAACTGCACATGCACAGGAATATCATGTCGAAAGCTTACTGGAATTCACCTGTGCTGGTCGACGCCAGAGGTTGCTTTAACACTGGGAAGAATGTTTATACAGACATTCTCTGTTTATGCCAAAACCTCGTAATATATCATCTAGTTGTGTACGAATGAGGCATTAGGGACTTTATTATTGCTAAGACTCATACTTGACCTTTAGCATGTACTGTTTTGTTGCAAAGTAAGTATAGGGCCATGTATAAGGATATAAGGCAATAAAACCTTATAAAAACAGATAAATGGAGGTAGAAGATGTATTTCAGTCATCAATGCACACATTCAGAGACACACAGGAGCTCTTTCAAACTGGGCACCGTTTCATTCACAACACCTATCCCATCAACCAGGAATCAGAATCAGAAATACTTCAATAAGGGAGAAATTACTTTTGTTACATTACCCCATATCTAATAGAGTGACTGTAGGACCAGTTTTATATAACACAATTTCATACAATATATGTAATTAGGGGGTGCCCGCTCCATCAGTTTGGGGGTCCTTGGCCTGGAAAATGTTAAGGACCCCTGATCTAATCTAATTGATTTCATAAAGAATCTTACCTTTCTATATAAAAGACTCTACAACCTACAGGTTCTCAGTCCTTGGGATGAGTTAAACATCCCTGTATTATCTGTTAATAATTAAAAAGAACATGAACAGTACCCTTAACTCAAGACTGATCCAGAAACAATCGAGGGGGATAAGCTTGGAAAGTTCAGTTTAGGCAACTGAACATTTTTTATAAGACATTTCACCTCTTCAAAAGGCTTCTTCAGTTCTAATTGCTAGTGGGGAGTACTGAGATGAATATAGCTTCCTTAGAAGATGGCTTCCTTAACCCTTTTCTCAAACCATCTGTCTTCCTTGGCCAGAATATGGACATTGTTGCCCTTATACGAGTATCCTTTAGCCTTCAGGTGTAGATGAACTGTAGTAGTTGCTTGGTTTCTTCAATGTACAGGTCTGTGCATTCTTCACTACACTGAATGGTGTAAACTATGTTCTCTTGTTTCTGGGTGTATTAACTTTGGGGTGAATCAGTTTTTGTCTCAGGGTGTTGCCGGGTTTGAAGTGCACAGGGATCCAGTGCTGGTTGAAAAATCCTCCGGAGCTTTTCAGAGATTCCAGCAACATATGGAATGACAATAAACCTTCTTATCTTTTCTTCCCACACAGATCCAACTTATTTCTGTGACCATTCAATCATTTCATTAAACTTTCACCTGCCACGGTTTTTATTTCTGGTAGTAAGGGATAGCTAGCTTAGGCTAGTGCAATCTTAGCAATGTTATCACTGCTCACTTTCTCTCTTCTGACACTTTCTAAATCTTCCTCTCTTGTCTCCGGCTCTCTGTCTCTGATGTTCAATCATTCCCCTGCCTCATTTAGTGCTAGTATGTATAATTAGTGTGGTATTTTTGTAGCTTTTGATGAGTTAGTCAGAGTTAGAGTCCCGGGTTCAGGCTATTGAACATCTAGAGTTAGAGTAGGCCCACTTGTTAACAGCCCAGGAGCCACTGAGACTAGGGACACGTCTTAGCCTTCAACTTGCTGGATCCAGTTCCAACCAAGTGTTTTAAGGAAGTATTCCCTCTGATTTCCACCACTATTTTAGTGTGAGTAATCTATCCCTGTATCAGGGATACATATGTACATCAGTTGTATGTACAGAGAGCTGTAATTAAAGCTTTACTTAAGAAACCATCTCTTGACCCAGATGACTTGGTCAATTATAGACCAATATCCAATCCTCCTTTCTTATCTAAAATCCTTTAGAAAATAGTTTCCAAATAGGTGTGTGACCGCCTACACCATAATGACCTTTTTTAGTTTCAGTTTGGCTTTAGAGCTCATCATAGCTCTGAAACAGCTCTGGTGAAAGTCACTAATGATATTATCATGACCACAGAAAATGCAATTGTATCTGTAGTTGTCCTGTTAGATCTCAGTGCTGTATTTTATACAGCTGATTATGATATTCTTTAAGAAAGACTTGAATATTATTTTTTAGGAATTAAGGGAACACAAATAAGCCAGTTTAAACCTTGTTTATCTGTCAGATTTCAGTTTGTTCATGTCAGTGATGAATCTTCTTCATTCTCCAGGGTTACCTGTGGAGTACCACAGGGGGCAGAGCTAAGGCCAGTTTTCTTTACTATATATGTTCCCAATCGGTAGAATTATTAGACAGGTAGATTATTAGACTATAAATCCAGATGAAACACATTACATAGACTACAGGGATGTCTTGAAGACATAAAAACCTTGATGACTCTTCACTCTCTGTTTCTGAATGTAGACAAAACAGAAGTTATTGTCATTCGACCAGTACTTCCGTACAATCAAGAAGTCCAGAAACAGTACTTAAAGCCTTCAGATGATCAAAAATGTTGCAGAGTTTTTATGAAAATTCAAAAGAGATCAGAACTTCTCATGATAGGCTTCCTGTTAAATCCAGAATAGAATTTAAAATCCGCCTTCTCACATATAATATAAAGCCTTAAATGGCCAAGCTCCATCTGATATCAGAGATCTGATTGTTCCTTATGTTCCTAACAGAGCACTTCGCTCTCAATCTGCAGGTTTACTAGTGGTTCCTAGAATTTCTAAAAGTAGAATGGGAGGCAGATCTTTTAGTTCTCAGGCTCCTCACCTGTGGAACCAACTACCAGTTTTAGCCCCTGAGGCAGACACCCTGTCTACTTTTAAGGCTAGGCTTAAAACTTTCCTTTTTGATAAAGCTTATAGTTAGAGTGGCTCGGGTTACCCTGAGCTATCTCTATAGTTCTGCTGCTATAGGCTTAGACTGCTGGAAGACATAGGGACCCCTTTTTCATCATTCTGCAGTATTTGTTAGTTCAGTCTCTAACGTTCTCCTCTCTGTGATTTTCTCATCATAGTAGCTGCATCTGGTCTGTTCCTGTTTGGCTGTGATTCCATCCTGGAGAGAAATATCAGCAGCTGTCATCAACACCTTTGTTTACAGTGTCATGAAATGCGGACAGTATTCAAGCAGAGACAGTCAGTAGGAAAGTTTAAAACGTTTATTAATAAACAAAACTAAAGGTGGACCTGTGGCTCGCGGATTCTGCAGCAGGGGGGGCGGGGCACCGCCCAATCTCAGACACTCTGTGGGAGAAACACAGGAAGTGACCACGATCATCTGACAGAGGATGATTATCTGAGATGGTCACTTACCTGGTTTAACAGTCCTGACCAAGAATGTCCCGAGTGCTGCAGTTCCAGAGGTCTTGCAGGAAGCCGATTCTGGTCAGGAATTCAGAACAGACAGGAACAGACAGAACAGGATCCAGATCAGGCTGGAACAAACAGGTGGCAGGATCCAGGCTTCCAGGCATCATAGAGATCCCAGGCGGGTTCAGAGTCTGACTGGGACTGGAAGCATGATCAGGTGGTCACGCACAGGAGCAGAAAGGATCAGGTGCAGAAAGGCAGGCTTAGTGGCAGAGGGTAGCAGAGACAGGACGTGGAACCTGAACTTGATGCAGGACTTTAAACTGGTCTCCTCCCTGGAGCCAGGCTTACTGAGATAAAACTGAACCTCCCCACATATAGAGCCAAATACCCAGAGGACTCAGTGGGGAAGGAACAGTGGACGATCAGGAGACGAGATAAACCCAAAACCTTTTTCCACTGGCTGCCAGGATCCAAAACATGAACCAAGGAATAAAACTAACAGACAGGCTAACAGAAAGACAAATAATGATCTGGCCCCGAATGTTCAGGCTGAACAGAATATAACCCAGAGTAAACAGGTGAGAGGAATAAATTATAATTGAGGCAGTAGGTAAAACTGCAGGTGAAAGAAATAACCAATTAAGGAGGAGCAAACAGGCCAGATCATGACATACAGATGTTGGAGCTTGGCCTGTTTTTTAGTGTAGTCCTGTTTCTCTGATTCTGACTAACTATATGTGCTTTCTTTCATCCTCTGACATGGGAGCTACTTCGGAGCTCATCTGCCTGGCTGTGTCTTTCCTGGACCGGGCCGCCTGTGGTGCTGGATGAAAATTCCTTTTTGTATCTTTGCATCTTTTTGTGTGTCTGCTTTTGCGTCCTCGAACCCCAGCTGGGCTTATGGCCGCTCATACTGAGCATGATGGAGATTCCTTCTTGCTAAGAGGGACTTTTCCTCTCCACTGTCACTACATGAATGCTGGGTGTGAGGGATGAGAAAACATTGAACCACTCAGACTGTATACTTTGGTTGAATTGTCTCTGTAAATACCTTGAGATGACATGAGTTGTGAATTGGCACTAAATAACTAAACAGGTTTTATTGTATTGTATTATGGAGATACTTGAAGATTGTACAAAAGCTTGTGACACTCAAAAAAGTTTAAGAGCCAGTGGCTTTTAGCATGAACTAATCAGGTTGCAGGGGACTTTATACACTTTTAAAATGCAACGCAAGTAACAAGTCTATAACTGTTTTCCTTTAAGGGTAAAGTAGGTGAACCAAAGTTGATGTCTGTATTATTTTGTTCAACATGTCTTCAGTTTCCTGTTGACTTTTTTTTAGCCTGAGCTGATGCATATTCATAGCTGAAAGTGGAAGTGGTGGGAAGGTACCACATTACACGCTTTGAGACCACATCCTTAGTCACTGTGCTGACAGTGACGCCTTTAGCTCGCTACCTGAGTGTCCTTCCACTCAGTCTTCTGCCGGCGATGCTTAAGTGACTCCAGGATCACCTTCAACTATCAAACTGCAATCAAACCACCATTCAAAAAGGTAAAAAAACCTGCTGTTTTTCTGTGTTTATAGATCAAACGTCAATTTTAAAGAAAGTCTGGGTCTTAGATTATTAACATTTTTAATGCTTTTTCATATATTTGTATACTAATGCAAATCTATTCATCTTCATATCCTTTTCACTTTGAATGCTAATACTAATTTATTAACGCCTCTTGTACTTTTTAAATCTTACCGGGTTGTGCTCTTTTTGTAATGATTAACCTTTGCTCCAGTTTGGCATAAGATGACTTAAAGTCGAGATGTTTTCTTTTATTTTTGCTTTCTTTAAATTCAACAGTCAATCAGCTATCTCTATTTCTGTCTTCAGTCTCATGTGCTGTGTTTTCCCCTGCCTGCCCAGCTTCTGATAACCGTGAGTCATCCGCATGGCTCCTCCACCTCTGTTCCTATCATTGCTCTGGGTTCTCACGTTATTCATTGGTGGAGGTAAGATGGTTTATGGGATCTAAAGAACCTTTTCCTCTGTTCTGTACATCAACATTTCAGAAGATTGTTCTTCTTTACACTTCATGTAGTTTTAAATCAGTGAATCCTCTCATATCTGCATTTCATTAATCAAAAAATTAACATGGCTTTGCACTTTAAGATAAGTTGAAACTTCTAGGTTGAGATAAGAATCACTGTGGCTGCCGTTCGGGATTAAGAAGGGCAAATCTGTGTACTGAAACCGTTGCAAATGACCTCCTTTTTTCTCCTGTGCAGCAGCTGCATCTGTCTGCAATGTCACCTGCAGCACGGACTACAACACAATGCTTAACTGCTCCTGCTCAGGCTCTGTGCCAGCACTTCCTGTTCGACTTGATGTGACTTGCAGGTAAAAAGTTGTCTTGTCATTGTTTGATGTCGTTGCAAATGCTTTTATTTGAAATAACACAGCAAGTCTGCAGTGGCTGTTTTAAGCTCTGTTTTAAAAAAGAGAAACAGCTCCATGAGTCATTTTCACACCTGTGACACAGTCTCTGACATTTAAGGAAAGTAAGCCTCTGCAGCATCTGAGTTGAGTTACCAGTTAGAATATAAATAAGAGCCAATGGTTGGAGATCACACCTCTCAAACATTTTCTTTTAAGCTCAAACACAGATTTTCACTAACTTTTATAAACTCTCTTCAAAGTCAATTCCTCTTTGGAATAAACAGCCACCCCCTCCCCCACAGATCTGTAGCAGTAAAGATCATGTCTGACTAAGACAAAAGGTCAAGTTCAGTTTTTAGACATATAATGCTCAAAGTTTGCAGCAGAACAAGGAAAATAAAATGTAAATATTTCATTGCATTTAAGAAATTACTCCAATGGTCTGTTTGCACAATGAAGGTGTGAAGAGATAGAACAGGTGAGGATTAAAGATGACGTGACAGTGGAGGCGGCTTTTTGCAGATTGGATACTTAAACAGAGTTTAGTCTCGGCTGTAAGTTGGTGAGAAAACCATTTGTTGCAGCCGTACCAAATTTCATGTTCCACTTCTCTTTCCTCTACTTCTTGTTTACATTGAAACCATGGCAGGTGATCGCTAAGCTTAGGAAGAGTTGAGTAGCAACCAGTTACATTTACTTTAGCAACTTTTAGGACAAATTCACTGTTTGGAGGAGCTGAACTTAAGTCAACCCTTCTTTTTCACTGAATTTGTATTCTATGACAGTTTTGCTAATCTTACTAGAGTAGATTTTCTGGTTACTCAACCCATCATGAGTAACAAGCTCTTTAGAGATCATGTGAATATACATTGAACCGTAGATATTAAGCTGGAAGCTCTTTTTATTTCCTGATTTTCCTGTGTTGACTCAAATTGACTTCCATTGATTTTTAGTCTTTTTTCAACCCTTTCTATGTCCTAACCCTAAAACTAGCCCTAAACCTAACCATTGCCAATGCATACCTCATCCTAACCCAATTGACACCTTAGCCCTAAAGCTAACCATTAGCAAAAGAGCATGTGAGGACCAGCAAAAGGTCCTCAATTTGCAACAACCTGTCTTCAACATGATGGTGAAATTGGAAAAAATGGTTCTCCCTCTGATGGCTAGACAGTTACATG
>NW_015151573.1:64417-80069 GCF_000732505.1 Cyprinodon variegatus | reverse complement strand
TATATATATATATATATATATATATATATATATATATATATATATATATATATATATATATAGGGTTCTGCGCAGTGTCTTTGCTGTTCCTAGAACTGCACTCTTCTGGACCGAGACGTCTGATGTATTTCCAGGAATCTGCAGGCTACCTGTGTGATTCTTCCTTTGCTCTAAAATACCAGAATTTGCACATAGCTGTCGGATTAAGTAATATTAAACATTAAGTCAGATGTTACGAGCCAAACGTTTCTCAGTATTTGAATAGCCGTTTGCCTTTTCTCCTAATTACACTCTTTACTTTTGCTTGAGTAAAAAAATGCTAATTTAATAGTGCTAATCTCTCTTAAATAAACGTTTTGGGAACTCCACCTACCTCTACTTAGTTTATTGCAGGGTCCTGGAGGTCCGGTGTTCTGCAAATTTTAGATGTGTTTCTGTGTCCAGAACTCCTCCATATTGTCCTCTCAGTAGGTAATTATTTGACTCAGGTTTGTTGAAGCAGAGACATCTAAAAGGTACATGACAGCGGACCTGGAGGGCCCAAATTAGGGAACCCTGACTTATTACAAACAAACTCTGTAAATATGAAACCATGATAAATGGTAAAATAATAGGAAGCCTTTCCTTTCCCATCGTGCATTTGAAAATGAGAGCTTTTTATGCCAGAAAACATCCTCCAAAAAGTGTGTTGATATAAAAAAACATAAATATTTAAGGTTAAACTTAGACTTTGATATCTGAACCACATTACTGGATTCATTCATAAGAAGTCCATGCGGGATTTGAACATTGGTGAACATTATGATTGATATTCGTTATCTTTTTATGCTCTGACCAAACAGCAGGTGTTTTATTTGTCTCTGCCTGCAGCAAAGTCTTCTCCTAACGGCGGATTGTTCTTTTACAGTGATGATAGTGACGATGAGGTTAAAGGCAGCTGTGAGATCAAACCACCACATTCTTGGTGCTCTATCGTTGAAGAGAATCTCTACTTAGTTGCTTCAGTTGACAACATCTGCTCTGCTACAGTCAGCCTGCCCAGCAGCGAAGGATGGGTAGAACTCAGTGAGTCATTCCGATGGGCGATCTCTCAAGTGGGTACGTTCAACAGATAGTAACTCATAACAGTACGCATCATTTCTGCTGAGCTGATAACCAAGTGACGTAAAACTTCAAAAAAACTAAGAAAAAAAAATCCATCTGAGGACTGTTTTAAGGTCACCTATCTTTGGCAACTGAAGATTTGTTGGATGAAGCACATTTTTAACCCCCAGTTTCTTCTGACCCCCTCTTGATTTTTTTTTCTCAGTAAAACCTGAACCTCCTGTTAATATCAAAGTGGCAAATGCTACAGACCCTGGATTCTACAACATTACCTGGAGCGACACCTCGGAAGGATGCCTGATATACGGAGTCCGCATAAGAAATGCAACAGACCTGTTTCAGGTAATATGTGTGCAAAAAGCACAGCTGGAGCTAAAATCCCAGTTGCTGTGACAATAACTGATAAAGTCAAATCGTATGCCGATGATGTCCTGCTGAGTTGTGCTTCTCCTCTCTGACAAACAGGATATAATCAATGAGGTACAGGGAAAAGAGAAATACTTTAGGCTAAGTGAAGAAATCCTCCGACCTGACACCGCCTACATTGTGGACGTTCGGGCAAAACACTGTCCTGATTACTACCTTCAGGGTCCGTGGAGCGAATGGAGTTCTGGTGTCCAGTGGATCACAGCGAAAGCTTCTCTGGAGGAAGAAGGTGGAGAATGTTATACCTACTCCTTTTGAACTATGCATCTTAGGTCAAAACTAAAGTTTTTCTTACATGTAAAACACTCAAATCAAATGTATTTATCATTTGCAGATTTACCAGGAATAAATTTTTACTGGCTTTACATATCAACGCCCATCATTCTCTTCCTCGCCCTCCTGTTATTGGGATACCTACAAAAACCGTGAGTACCTTCAAACACTGCAGCGGTGTGCGTCTTTAACGGGATTCCCCCACTGACTTGACTGATTTTAGTCTTTTTACCAAGAAGAATGTTTTCAAGACTAAAGAAATTCATTGAAACTTCTCTTTTAACGCTCTGTTCAATCGCATCCTGATTAAACAAAAATGAGCTGATAAAGTGGAGTGAAGGACTGAAGGTCAGCATCATACTGCCTTCCAGTAAATGATTAGCAAAAAAGTCTCACCGCATTAGTTGATTCCTGGCATCACCTCCCACATATGTAGAAACCACGGCAGCGCAGTACGTGCAGCGGCCTGTTGCACTGAATGGCTCACAGGCATAGGAAGTCTTGCAGCAGAGCATCACAGAAGCAAGAGCAACTTGCTTTGGCTCTCCACACTTTCAAGAAGCAAACACAGACTCGGAAGAGTAACCAACCGGATAAATGTTGCTCTTTTTTATGTAACGATGGTGTAACAATTGAGGTGTGAGAAGCAGTTTTCACACTTTGAGTTTTGGCATGCCTTTACTCTCCTTGACGGTCTTTACAAAGGAGCTCCTTGTTATGTGGAGCATTCCTTCATCAATTTATTTAGCTTCAATACAGCTGAGTAATTAATTCCAGACTAAACAGATTTTAAATCAGGGTTCCTACAGCATAAGGCAAGTTAAATGCAAGACTTTTTAATGCCACTTGAAATAAAAATCTAAGACCAAATTCACAAGAAACACAAGAAAAACCTGCTTGCGACAACTTAACCCAAAGGTTTATTTAAACATAAACCACTGCACTAATGTTTCACATTTTGAAAAGCTTCCCATACAGGAAGAAAGCTAGAAACACACAAATGACAGATATATTTTAACAATTATTTAACTGAATTCACAAACTTTGTTTTAGCAGGAAACAAAACTAATCAGTCTTAAAGCCCCAACATAACCAGTGCTAAGACTTTTTTGCAGCTATTTTTCTTTGTATGGTTTTCTTAGTATGTTTGATTTGGTGATAAGTGGAGGCGTTACAGAGACAAGGGTGGAACAAAAAATTTTTTTGTCAATTTTAATGTTTTATTTAGATTACAAAAATAAATTATAATAAAAACAATCCTATTTATGATGTTTTAAAAATTAAGACCTACTAAAGACTGATTTAAGACATTTTACTACCAATTAAGGCCTTAATTTTATTTTGAAGAATTCAATGCCTTTTAAGACTTTTTAAGGACCTGCGGGAACCCTGTAAATAGAATTTGTTTTTGATGATATTGCAACAATAAAAACTGCTTTCTGGTGCACTCACAAACAGAATAAAGCCTAATCAGTGAATATCTGTTTATTGCGTTCAGTTTTGATATCAGACTCCTTAGAATAATAAAATTGACCTTAAAATCCACACTGAGGACGAATATGTGACTTAGACACCACCTTCTGCAAAAATCACTCCTTTGCTTTAGTTTTTGCCGTTTTTAACTATGGAGTAAAACAGCTGTCAAAAAAGCGTCTGAATTTGTAAATGTAGGACAGTTAATGAAAATACATTTAAGATATTTGTTCCTTGTTTTCAGCTTTTTCATACATGTGACATCACATTTAATCTTAGATTACAATTTTTGAAAGTTACAAATACAAGTTACAACTTTGCTAAAATACAAGTCCTTGTAAGAAATGTATGAGTACGAATTTACAACCCCCCAATGAAGCCGTTAGGTCAGGAATACATGGTACGATTTTTTTCAATCGTTGTACTCAGCTACAGATTAAACTGTATGATGAATTTGCAGGGTTTAAAAGTTCACAGCTCACGATGTATGTTCTTACACTGTACCGCCCGATGCTCTGGTGCGATCTAATTGCTCACACTGAACGTCCAAAAACCAAACAACTCGACAATTTGGAGCAAGAAGAAGAAGAACTCCCTTGTTTGCACATGCGGAGTGCGCAAGGTTCTGGTAAATCAAGAATACCTTACGAAGGCCTTACAATTCCTGATTGGGAGGCGGAGGCGAGAGGCTAACTGCCCCTCGTTAACCAGTGTATACAACACGCCGCTGGTCGAAAAATGAGGCTGAAACTTGGCCCGATCCAAAAAATGGTCGCCCGACTGAAAAATCGGCCTGAAAAGGGCATAAACTCATTGCGTGTATGCCTGAGTTTACACTCCTAACCAGGTAGTGGCAGTAATGCACCTGAAGGCGGTTACCAACCACTGCTTAACAGGGAGAAAGATGATGATCCAGAAGCACAGGGCGTTTCTCAATTCACGAGAACGCGAGTACGTACTCGCGTTCTCGTGAATTGAGAAACGCCTACAGAATTTTTTTTTTATGTCGTCTTCCTCTTCTTCTTTTGACTAATNTTTATTTTGAAGAATTCAATGCCTTTTAAGACTTTTTAAGGACCTGCGGGAACCCTGTAAATAGAATTTGTTTTTGATGATATTGCAACAATAAAAACTGCTTTCTGGTGCACTCACAAACAGAATAAAGCCTAATCAGTGAATATCTGTTTATTGCGTTCAGTTTTGATATCAGACTCCTTAGAATAATAAAATTGACCTTAAAATCCACACTGAGGACGAATATGTGACTTAGACACCACCTTCTGCAAAAATCACTCCTTTGCTTTAGTTTTTGCCGTTTTTAACTATGGAGTAAAACAGCTGTCAAAAAAGCGTCTGAATTTGTAAATGTAGGACAGTTAATGAAAATACATTTAAGATATTTGTTCCTTGTTTTCAGCTTTTTCATACATGTGACATCACATTTAATCTTAGATTACAATTTTTGAAAGTTACAAATACAAGTTACAACTTTGCTAAAATACAAGTCCTTGTAAGAAATGTATGAGTACGAATTTACAACCCCCCAATGAAGCCGTTAGGTCAGGAATACATGGTACGATTTTTTTCAATCGTTGTACTCAGCTACAGATTAAACTGTATGATGAATTTGCAGGGTTTAAAAGTTCACAGCTCACGATGTATGTTCTTACACTGTACCGCCCGATGCTCTGGTGCGATCTAATTGCTCACACTGAACGTCCAAAAACCAAACAACTCGACAATTTGGAGCAAGAAGAAGAAGAACTCCCTTGTTTGCACATGCGGAGTGCGCAAGGTTCTGGTAAATCAAGAATACCTTACGAAGGCCTTACAATTCCTGATTGGGAGGCGGAGGCGAGAGGCTAACTGCCCCTCGTTAACCAGTGTATACAACACGCCGCTGGTCGAAAAATGAGGCTGAAACTTGGCCCGATCCAAAAAATGGTCGCCCGACTGAAAAATCGGCCTGAAAAGGGCATAAACTCATTGCGTGTATGCCTGAGTTTACACTCCTAACCAGGTAGTGGCAGTAATGCACCTGAAGGCGGTTACCAACCACTGCTTAACAGGGAGAAAGATGATGATCCAGAAGCACAGGGCGTTTCTCAATTCACGAGAACGCGAGTACGTACTCGCGTTCTCGTGAATTGAGAAACGCCTACAGAATTTTTTTTTTATGTCGTCTTCCTCTTCTTCTTTTGACTAATGCTAGTTGGTAAACAACATTTAGGTGCATTACTGCCACCCACTGGTGTAACAGCGTCATCTGGGGTTGTAGATTCATACTCATATATTTGTTATAAGTATGCTACTTTTGTATTTGCAAAGTTCTAACTTGTATTTATAGCTTTTAAACTTCGATTCTCACAGATGAAAATCTGATGTTAGGTTTTATAAAAAGGAACTAATACCATTATTATTTATTACTTTTTTGTTTATTGGCTTACGTTTACAAACTCACACCTGCACATCTATCTTTACTAACAGTTATTTTACCCAATTTTCAGTTTTTTTGTTCTACTTTTGCGTTCTGTCGGCTTGGACAACTTTTAGGTGCACTGCTGCCACCAACCGGTGAGCAGTATAAAAGCTTCATGAGGGGTCACAGATTCTAAACTTGTGTAAAGAAACACAATCAAAGCTTACATTTATTTAAGTTTGCTGACTTATATTTACAAATTCAGACACCAAACTAATAAGCAATACAGAAGCACAGTGCTAGTATATTCTAAAATTATTTAATGTTGCTAATAACTAAGATCCTTTTAGAAACTTTGCTTTTTATGTGTCTCCATTTTATTTACTGTATCTATACCAACACTGTATCTCTGTTTGGTAATAGGTCTTAATTTCATAATAGCATTGCTACCTTTTTATCTGAATTTTGAGATAAATTGTTCATAACTTCAACAAGTTCAGTATTAACATCGTTAATGAAACAACTATAAATGTCATTAGAATAAAATACAGAGGTGTCATCAGCATATAGGATAACTAAAAGACAATTTCTACCATAGAACCAACATGTTTTCAATTCATAGCATGTGCCCTGAAAGGGATAGAGCTTATAAGAGGAATTTAAACAGAACTCAGGCGACGTCTTGATTTCTTGTTTTGTTTTGGGTCCTTTTTCGGGAAATCGCAAAAACCAACCTCCAGTTGACAAGTTTTGTTCTCAATCTCTGCCTTCTGGTTAATAAAACTTTATGATGATGATCATTATCATCTTGTTCTGAGTTGGAGCGTGGGATATTTTATTATCAAATGTTAAGATCAAACTCTGACTCATCCATTCAGCAAAATGCTTTGTAATCATTTATACGACAGCCATGTTTGGTCTTGTTTTTTAAACCAGAATTACATGTCATGATTTTTAAAGGGTTTATAAATGTAAAAAAAAAACACAAAGACCAGCATAAAGTCATTACTTGCAACAATAAAAAAAGCAAATACAGAAAAGGACATGTTCAAGGAAGAAATGTGGTGAGATTGGGGTCAGATGCACCAGATTTTGTTATATTTCGCTCTGTTACTCTAGATTTGACACTAGATTTTTTTAATTATGCAAAGCCAATTTTTCTACAATAAACCTACATCTCTCTGTTAATAGTCAAAATAAATTTAGATCTGATTGAAGAAACTATCATTTAAAGTTTGCATCAAAATGCAAAGATGTTGTAACTGACCTGGAGACAACTACAGCATGATTTGATGACTTTCGCATGCTACAATAAATACAAAAATACAATATATTTTATTTTTACTGAATTTATGATTTTCATTATTATTTTTTTAATAATATTTTTTTGTTGAAAATATATTGTTAAAATAATAAAGTATTATTTATCATCCTTATTCAGATGAAAATTTGAAATATTTCCAGATAAGTTGGCCTTATATTAGCTTTCAATGAAATAGGTAGAATTCAACAACAACCTTTGTTTTACCAATTATAAGTCTGTGTATTAATCGTGCAAAATTAAACTTTGAGAAAACTGGGCTTGAAAAACCACCGTAGACGACCACAATGACTAGACAATAGTCATGTAGACTATTTCACACATTTAACTATTAAACTGCCATTACAGTTTCAAGTAGATATAGAAACTAAAATTAACATAACTGTATAGAGAAATGGGTAAAAAAAAAAAAATAATAATGTGTATAATTTAGTTTATTAAGTAATTTTTACATTCAAATACACAAAATAAATAGACTTCAACAGCAACAAATTTATATATAAAATTCAAACAAAGGGATGCGCTTATGGGATGAACTTACATATTTGAAGAAGAGTTTCTGATTATTAAAAGCAAGGTTTTCAACAAAGGCAGTATATGCTTTACACTATTTTATTAAAAATTATTACATGATTTAAACCCGTGGACATAATTTTACTATATATAAATATTTGTAAGTCCTGCCTCTAAAAACAGAACTGTTTTCTTTCTGGTTGTAGCCAATAGTTCATGTTAGCAAAGCATCTTTAAGCTAACCTCTGTTTCCTCCAAAAACAGATGTCTGACTTTTTATACAAAAACAACATCTCTGTCAACAGCTGACAATTTTATAAACACAATGATGGACACAAAATGAACAATTCTTAACAGTAGATTTAAACTTTAACTGTAAATGTCTGTTAAGACATGAATGAGTGCGATGCTAATGTTAGCTTAGCATACATACTTCCAAATTGAACATTAATCATTATTTTACACATATTTCCAGTGCTATCAAAACACATTCATAACTGTGTTAAACTTATATATTAAATGTGGGCTTCACTTAACCAATTCTTAACTCTAAGAGAACAACAGTTAGTCTAAAGATGCTTTGCTAACGTTACTGTCCCTATATGAGACGAAAACAGTAGTTTTAAGAGTTGGGATTTGCTGAAAAGCAGCCAATATAAAGCAGTTTACTTTAGCTTAAGGCCGAGTGTTTGTGTCATTGCTCCAGGTTGCTTCAAATCGGACACAATTGACATACTAACAACCCGATGTCCCTGGACAGATATATATATATATATATAAACAAAGTGGTATAGTGTAAAGATGCTGTGGGACTTCCAGATACAAAAAGAAAAGATTGTTTTGGCCAAACAACTGAACATTTTGACCATTGCTAAGCAGGAGAGGTCCGCTGTAGTGATCAATGTGGCCCTCCCAAATGATAGAAACATCAGCAATAAAAGATCATTAAAAAATTGGAGACGAAGGGCTCAGGGAAGAACCGGAGAGCCTGGAGGTGAAGGCGACTGTAGTGCCCGTGGTCAGTGGGGCTCTGGGAACCCCTAGACTGGAAAACAGTTTCCTGGAGAAACATCAGAGATCTCAGTCCAGAAGAGGTTCCAGGGACAGCCTCTAATTATTGGGAAACGTGTGCAGAAATCAGTTTAAATATCGTTTTTATTGGAAGTAGTGATATCTAGAGCAGCCGGAAAGGAGCATCTATGATAACCCTCCTTTGAACATTTAGGATGCAGAGGCCTATTATTAAACCAGCTCAGCTCTTTAGTTCTGCTTTATTTGCTGGCTTTTTATTATTTTTTTTTTTTTACATCCTCAATAATTAGGCAAATAATTATCGGTACTAGATAATTACAGTAGATGTTTTTTTTGTTTTCTTGTTTTTTTTTTTATGTTAGATCTGAAATAGACAAAGGGTCTCTCGGTTTTGCTTATAAAAAAGGACAAAATTTGGTCAACTGTCAAAAGCTAATCTCTTTATAAACTTTTTCATGTTTTTTTGTGTGTGTTTTTTCAGGTGTTGGCTGAAAAAACTCAGAATGATCACATACATCCCCAGACCCCATGAATTTTTCAAGCCCCTCTACCAAAACTATGATGGGAATTTCACGGTAAGGGAAAACAAAAGTACACTTTCACATTGTTTGTAGTTTCCAATATAGCCCAGCAGGTGCTGCTGAAGAGGGGACTTACTGCACATCTGGACCCTGTTTGGGACTTTCCCTTCCCCTGCAGGTTGAAGGGACTCAGTGATGTGCATGACTCATTCTGCAGGGGCTTCATGAGCCTGACAAACTGTGGGAGGATATTTGTCTCAGTCAGTCAGAGCTGTTCCACCTCACTGGAAATTACCCCCTGAAAGTCTGTTTCAGGTCTTTGATTTGCCATGGTGTCACACTAAAAACAGCCTGTTTTTTTTTTACCTGATGGAGACATAGTGAAAAAGTCGTGGTTTACGTTTTTTATTTTTTTTTTTCACAACGGTTGAATGGTTATCTCTGCTCTTTAACTTTTTCATTTTCCCCCTAATGTAAATTTACTCTTTTGATGTCTGCTATTTTTATATATCAGCAGTCAGATTATGCTGCTGCGTAGGCGGCTGTTCAGGACTCAGTTTCCTTCAAACATATATGTGTGATGTGTATCTACATTATCTTACCCTTCTACTTGATGTTATGTTCCATGTTATATTTTATTCAGTTCAACTCACTTTATTTATATATAGTCAATTCACAAAATATGCAAATTCAAGGTACTTTACAGATACAATTCAACCATATCATAAAGTCAGATTGGTTAAAAAGTTGTTTATTTCTAATGTAAACCAAATGATTGAATCTAGTCCCATATTTACAGGATATGCTCCTCCTGAATTATGGAGCTAATTTTGTTCCGCTATTGTTACACCAAAAAACGCGTCTTGTAAGTGGAAATTACAACAAAAAATAAAAAATAAAAAAATAAAAAATCAATATAGAAATGAAATTAAAACAGAATTCTTAACAAAGAAAAGATTAAGAGTAATTTAGTTTAGTCAGATTAAAATTTTAAATGTTTATTTTATACAAAAGATTTCATATTATCTTTCATTCTATTCAATTTTATTAAATTTTTTTTAACATTTCCTTCTTTCCGATATAAGTATACAAATATCATTATTTTCAAATTGCATTTTACAGATCAGATTCTGTTCTCTTCTCCTCTGGAGGTGCTGGAAGTTAGCAACAGCATTTTTCAGACAACATTGATCATTCGTATAGGGATTTAGGTAGCAAATCATTTAAATATTAAAGTCTGAAAAAAATTTAAATTTAATCTATATTTTAAAATAGCAATAAAATAAAAAGAGAAATTAAAAAATCTAAGAAACAAGTCTCTATTAAAACCTTTTTTTGATTGAGAAGTTTTTTTAAAGTTGAATTTCTCATTTGAATTTTTACATTTTCCATTTACAAAATGTCTTCTATGCAGGCAACAACAAAGTAACCAAGTTCAACTCCTTTAGCATAAGATCCAAGGTTTGAAGATACTAATGCATGGGTTTATGCACATTTTGAACAAAATCAATTGGGTCAACATCATTAAAGACTATTAAAAAAAACAACCCTGCTGTCTCAAGTCAGTCCAAGCATACTGGCTTTATTATAACTTAATACATTCAGACTGAGATGTTCTCAAAGTGCTTTTAACCTTGCTTGCAGGTTTTTATAAAGACAGTCAGCAGATGGCACTAATTCTTTACTTTACAATAGTAATTCTACATGATCAAGCATATGGCAACAGCATCTTCTAGCTTTTCAAAAGAAGCAAAACTAGACTTAGTTTGAGAGGACATCTACTGCAAGTGGCTGATGGCTGTGAAAACGGAAAGCGGATTCATGAGCATGAGAAAATAGAAGCTCTGGCTCAGAGCACTTTCACAAAATCAGAAAACAAAGGAAAGTGATGGAATTGCTTCTTAGAGTTATTTGGGCAAGTTAATGGTAAGAAATCCCCAAACAAGTCTTACTGTATCGCTCTGGGACTGACTATTACAACAAAAAAGTAGCTTGTTAGACCTGTAATTTCTCATTTTGCTGCAACATTCTGCATCATTTTTAAATGCAGCAATTCACCAAAAACGTTACAGTAGTAGACATTCAGAATGTCCCCACTTTCCTTGATGGGCCCTTGGCTGGTCCCCTACAATTCCTTTTTAAATATCAATCTTTGTACTAAAATATTCTCTCTGTCATGATTTGTGGACATTAAGATCTAAAGAGAAGTGCCATCTCCTGGTCAGTACCTATAATTCAGTAGAAGGGTGGAGTAAAAAAGAAATGCACGTCCAGGAGAAGTTTGGAAATTTGTGTGAACTTGAAAATGTGTGTCTTGTGAAAATAAGTGACTAAAGAAGCTGTTGAACTAAATTTTCCTATACTATACTTGTTAGGCTGGGACTCAATCATTTCAGTCAATCAGAAACTTTCACACACAAAAAAGATGTTTTTTAACGCGCCTTGATAACCAGCTGTAATACCATACTTTGCTCAGCAGAGGGCAACATAGGAACAGGCTACCCCACAAAAGCTTCCCCATAAGGAAATGGAGGCGTTAGAAAAAAAACCATGAAAGATAAGGTCTTTTTTCCACTTATGTTATTTCTACTTTAAATCTTAACAGCAGTCTAAGAAACTTAGAAAATCTTTCAGCTTTAAACTTCTTTTGAAAAAAAAAAACTTTTTGTTTTTTTGTTTTTGTAAAAGCAGTCCCAGATTATATTTACTTTACAAAACCAACCAGAGTAGAAACAAGCAAATGTGAACAGTTTTTATTTATTTTAAGCACGCTTCTTTTTTTGTGCGTCTGCGTCTACAAAGTGACTGCGACTTAGTTCCCCTTTCTAAGGCTGCTCTTGCACTACTGCCGTATCTCACATCCTTGTGGTGCAGACTGCTGGCGTCTTCGTTGATGTACAGATTCAGAGCGTAGTTCATGAGCTTTTGTAGGCAGGATGTGGTGGCCCTGGCGTCAAAAACTGATTCGAGTTTATCTGGTCATCTCAGGCTATAGGTGGCTGCATTTGCCTTACGTTAAACTGAAGTCTTTGAACTGCTTTAAAAGCCTCAGTGCATCAGAGGACAGCTTGCACATTAAATTAGCATCAAAGTTCACCTTATAGTTGTCGAAATTGATATTTTTGCCATCTGCTATCTGCTTATTTAAAAATAGCATATACTTAATCAGCACATCCTTTACGTGAAACAAAAACTCTTCTGTTTAGTATGAAATATTGCATCATAAAATATGTGTTTGAGAAGCGATGGAAACATTTTTAAAGTGAATCCAAACTATCATGTACAAGGTATTCGCTTTTACTAAGATTTTTTTTTAAGCGTTTGGCATTTGGGTGACACTTCCGGGGAAATGAACACCTAAAAGAGGTTTCCATATTTCAGAACTTAAACTGAGAACAAGTTTGAATGATAGATGCAAACCGTAGCAGACATTATCAGACAGGTTGCTGAAATGTACTCTGCAGGCAGCAGTGAGGGATCCACATTAATCCACCATGTTAGGTTGTGTATGTGCAAGGTCTCCTCAGGTTTCAGAACAATGGGCATGATGGGAGAGCAATGAAATATAAACATAACTGTATTAGAAGTGTGGTTTTATGACCTGATGTTAGACTGTGAAGTATAAAACATTTTTCACTGGTGTTTCACAACATTGGTTGGAAAAAAGAATGATTCAATCTATATGTCTGTTTTTTACAGTCTAGATGAAAGCTATGTGGCTGTTTCAAAGAGAGAAGCCTAGAGTTGTCCAGTGACCATTGGCCCAAATCATCAATATTTCTTATAAAACTGAATATCATCTGCATAAGGTGTCATGCAAGAAACTATCCAAACCTGATTAGTTGGTACTAACTTTATGTAGAAAAGGGGAAACACTGAGCCTTCTTAGGAGAAGTAATAGCATGTTTAGTGATGTGAAAAAGTAATTACACCCTTGCAGCCTAGACTGGATTCAAGAGGGAAATTCATAGACTAGTACTACTAATACTAAAGTGACCATCTTTGCACAAGCAGGCATTTTGTTTTGGAGTATTATAGTATTGATGTGGAGGTCAGCAATGATAACCTGACTCCGCCAGATGGATTTGCTCCACATATCCATCTGGAAACCTTCCGTTGAAGTAATTTTGGGAAGGGGCGAAAATACTGGTTAGCTGATTGGCCTATGTTGGTGATAGACGGGCCAAAAAAACCAATCAGATCAATGAAGCATATGACGTACTAACAGAGCGACGACGAAGAGGAGCCAATTGATAGATCAAACTCTTGCCGAAACCAGTCGGGAGAAGAGCAAAAACATCTTTTCCTCTGAGAAAAGCCTCCAGAGCAGTGTTTTGCTCTTCTTTCAGTGAAGAAATACTCTGTAATTCCTATAAAACTTGCGTCACACCTCAACCCGCCTCAAAGCCAACGCTGATTGGACGTTCGTGAAACCTTGAAAGCTTGCGAGATCATGATGGTCTCACGAGGCTACAGCAATGACCCACGCAGGATAAAATAGTTTCCATACAACAGCCGGTAATCATTAGAATGCTATTTTAAAATTGTCTGAAATTCATCATATGTCGCTTTGTCAGTTTATTTAAAGGGAAACAACATTTAACAAACATTGTCAAGTTTTCTCAGAACTTCCATCCAAGGTTAACAATGGTTGATCTGAAAGCACCACAGACTATGTAGATTAATGTCTCCTTGTCAGAGTGATTCTGGTCATTTCTTTGGTAAAAACCAAAAATAAAATAAACATAAACTACAGTAGTATGGTTTAGAGTTATCCTAACTTGGTCAAGATGCAGTCACTACATTGTCATGTGGTTCTCTATACAACAGTTTACAAAGGGAAGAAATGTTCTGTAGAAAAGTTGATCGAAATGTTTCCACAATAATGAAAATGACTGATAACATCGTACCAAATACTCGAGTATGAAGCTAATGTTGTTAAAATGATCCTAAAGGGTTCTTGGTAAGATAACTCCATGGATGCTGCACAAATTGTTAGCTAAAATTTTAAAGATATACTTTTTTTCCCCCATTTGAGCTACTTTTTTTCTCAAAATTAAATGGAAATATTCAGTTTTAAATGTGTTTCTTGAATATGTTCAGTTATGAGTTGTTCTAAATGAAATTCTGTTTTATTTAACAGTATAGTTCTCATCAGTAATCCACTCTGTTTGTTCTTTAGGAATGGGTGAAGCCTGTGTTCACTGAGTATGATTACCTAAAGGTAACCACATGCATCACGATGATGAACGAGAAGCAGAGCGAAATCCTCAGCTGGAGAAACGAGAAGCAAAGTTACAGCGAGGACCACGAGGTAAAAGATGGTGATGACTTTGCTCATGGTGCGCAGCTTCCCAGCAACCGGCTGCTGCATTTCCAGGACAGCAGCACGTCACAGGGCACCGTCCACTCCACAGGACACATCTCTATCCACACTGTGACTCTTTCTGGAGAAGAGTTCGAGGGAGAGGTGACGTCACAGAGCTCGTTCAGAAGTTACCAAGATGGTGAAAGTTTTGGCTCATTTGATGACGCTAACAGGGATAATGCCTCGTATGATTTAGAGGAATCCCGAGTGTCGCAGATGGACCGGCAAAGTGGGATATCACTACGAGAAAACCAAATTGCCAATGATTTATTAATGGAAAACCAAAATTATCCGCCAGATGCTGAGTTTCAGGAAGCAGAGAGGGTGTCTCTGGACTCATTCAAGTCAAACGAACACTCGGAGGACGGCTACCCGCACGTGGACTTGGACACCATCGACAGTGGCTTTGGAGAGTGCAGCAGCCCCGGGGCTTCAGACTCACCCTCAAACTCCTTTCCAGAGCAGAGGCACTTAAATTCAAACTATGTCAAGCAGTGGATGATATCCAGCACAATTCAGGAGGATCCCAACAATGTGAACAATGAACTCCACACAGTAACTGTAGCATCTGATTCACAACCGCAGTTACAGTAACTGTATCTATAAGAGGGATTATCGCCCGAGCACTATGTACACAATCTGTGTGTGTTTTATGCAACTTTTGTTTTCCATGCATATTATGAGCCAAGTAAAAGTATCTTTATTTAAAATTCTCTCTTGTATTTTTATGATGTACAGAAATCTGTGTATTGCTATAGAACTGAGATACTTGTATGATTTTAATGACACTCGTTTAGCTCTACCTTTATTTGTACAGATAATCAGACATGTAGTTTTTTTAAATAAGACCTGTACCCGATGCAAAGTGCATATATGTGTATATATGTAAGTTATGGATCCATTAAAAAAACAAAAAAAACATTAATCCGATGATGTTGAGATGCCTGTTAATGCAAATCTGGATTCAAGCTGCAGATGATAATGTTTTACACACACCTTTGGCATTCTAGCCGTTCATTTGTTGAGGTAATCTGGAGAAATTGCACCCAACGCTTCCAGAAGAAGCTCCCACAAGTTGGATTGGTTGGATGGGCACTTCTTTCGTACCATACGGTCAAGCTGCTCCCACAGCAGCTCAACAGGGTTCAGATCTGGTGACTGCACTGGCCACTCAGTACTGATAGAATACCAGCTGCCTGCTT
>NW_015151573.1:61830-63532 GCF_000732505.1 Cyprinodon variegatus | reverse complement strand
TCTGAGCCAATGAGCAAACACATTGTACCATTAGAACACTGGAGTGATAGTTGCTGGAAATGGGCCTCTATAGAATAGAGCTAGAATAGTAATTTACCACATTAGTGATGCATAGAGTGTATTTCTCTAAAGTTAAGACTAGTTTAAAGTTATCTTCATTGAAAAGTAGAGGGTATATTGGTTCCTGGTACTGGGTGGGGGACAGTGGAGGGTTTGGTCCCGCCCTCTGTCTGTCCTGACGCTTCATGCGGCCTATATCTGCAGTCGACTTGGGAGTGTCTGTGCTTGGGTGGCTAGGAGCAGGTTGGGCTCTTCGGCGGGTTGTCTATCTGCTCTGGAGTCTTTGGATGGTGTGTAGCTTCTGGTGGCCCATGCCATTGGGGACGTTGTCTCTCCTGGGGATGGGCCTGGGGTGTTGATTGGGGCTGGTCCTGGGCTGCTCTGCTGCTCTCCTCCCTAACATGGCTCCATTTCCGGCCCACTTTTTTTTTTCTTTTTTTTGTCTGCCCCCCTTGCCGCCCGGTGGGGATGAAGATCTCCTTCTAGGTCTGTGGGTCTGATCCCCATAGAGGGGTGGCCCTCAGACCCGGAATATAGTTTGTGTATGTGGACTGTAAACATATAGTGTCTGCCTCTATGTCCGTCTTCATTGAGCACTTGTTATATGTCCATATGGGTGTAAGGTTGGGATTTTGTGAATGTGACTAGATGAATGTGAAGTTTTTTCTGTCTAATGGTCAGGTTGGATGTTTGCCTCCCCCGCCACACCAACTGAACATCCTACGTCCAAGTATGTGCAGAGCCTGCCTCCACCTCCTTTTTATGTTCATACCAGTGACAGGTGCCTGTGTTTGCTGGCCCGCTGATGCTTCTCTAGTTGCGGGGTTGGGTACTTCAGTAGGCGCTGTCTCATTCCTGTTGGCTACCGGGCTTGGCCTGGGCCTCCTGGACCTTCAGGGTCCCCACTTGGAAGTGGCGCACCCTGACCCTGGGACTCTCCTACGGATCAACCTTGGGTGTGATTGGCGGCCAGCGGAGGCCATGGGCTCACTACCGTGACCCTGTGGGAGCCCAGGACTATGGTCTTCGGAATCGGGTGCCTCAGGAACTGGACCCCTTTGGTATCTGGACCCTCGGGGTCGGCTCTGGGTGATTTTGTCTACCCTTCTTCTGGTGGGTGCAAATCCTTTATACATGATCATGCTTAAGCATTTGGTTCCAGGTGTTCTTGGATACAAACTAATACTGAATACTAAACTGTAGCTACACATATATACCACCCTGATTAATATTGTTTAATCAACATAGGTGCCGACTCCGAAACACATGGATATCTAAAGGATACCTGCTGCTCTGGAAGCTTTTTTTTTCTTTGTGCTGGTGAAGATTCTCAGTAATCCAGGTCATAGTCATTCCAAAAAAGTTTAAAAAGTAAAAAAACAAACACTTGACTCTGTTTTGCAAGTTTAAAGATGTTTTACTTCCCATCCAGGAAGCTTTCTCAATTCACAATCTCTGAAGTAGGGTTTGAGTTCCAGGCTTATAGAGTGGCCCAATAAAAAAATCCTTGGTATGGCTTAGAAAACGTGCTAATTGGTCCGAAAAAACAGGTCCATGCCTTAGGAATGGATAGTAATTGAGGTCGTTGTTGGCCTGCAAAACCCAATACTGGCCTATGCCTCTGAAAAGGGAGTTGTTTTTT
>NW_015151573.1:57190-58536 GCF_000732505.1 Cyprinodon variegatus | reverse complement strand
TTCATAAAATGTAGGTTTTTGCTTAAGAAGAACTGAAATACACAATTTATGGATACAATTTTTTGCAGAAAGGAGAGACAGTTGAACCCCAGACTCAAACACACTGTCTACCCCTGGATCTCCTCTGCAGAGCGTTTTATTAACAGAACATGACGCATGGTTACAAACAGAGTATTGTTCTGACAGAACAATTGATCAGTTCATGAAGACAGAATGCTCCATCAGAAGGACAAGGCAGGATGATCCCCTGACTGGATCATGAGACAGGAGTGGAGCATCCCCTCGCACAAATGTTTCATAAACACACATTAATTTTATAATCATCATTGAATAAACCTAACATTGCGTTAGCAAAGTTAGGACACTGCAATATAAGTTATTGTTTATGAAACGATCAAAGTTAGAATGCAGAACATTTCAAAGGAAGGTAACGTCATTAATGGAGCTAATATTTCCCAGGATGGGGGCGGTTGTTACAGGAGGGGAGAACTGATTCATGTTTTTAGTTTCTTTATGTTTATATTTATTTGACCCTTTTCTGAATGTGTTGTGCTTGATCTGTTAGATTTATTTATGAATGAATTAAGGATGTTTTAATTATAAAGCATGTTTCATACATACACTTTACATATTAAAATTAATAATATTGCAATAAAATGACAGAGCTGCAGTGCTAGGTTACATGACTTTGATTATGTAATTTAGGAAGTTACATTATGACTTTATATATGCATATAAATGTGTTACATGTTTATTGATATGAGTGAGAACAGTAACCCATACTGACTTTGAATCTAAACATCTGTCCGAAGTCCATGAAGAAACCATTTGAGAGACAACAACGTGGCCATATCTTCCCGATCGGACGGTGATCAGATGCCTAACAGGCAAAAGTTCAGCTAGCACCACAACAAAAACTTAGTTCTTGGTAAAAACATACTTTGGTCTTTCTGTTATTTTCTTTGTGGTACATTATCTGCAGAAGTATTCTGTGTGCTGGCAATCCCCTGCATATTAACCATCTGCCAATGCTCTGCTTAGAACGCGTCAGCAAAGTTCAGCTTCTTTAGCCTTCTTTCAATCTACAGGTCCAGTAGATAAGCTCCTGTTTGCAAGCTGCTGCAGCAGCCTGGTCGGGTGCAAGGCATGCATTGTGGAGTGGAACAACAGCCGCTGCCCAAACTGTTGTGAACTTAGATGGCAGCATCCATGAGTTGTCTGGATTCTCTGAGGCATTGCCTGCACTACCATAATGTTTGTCTGTTAGAGTGACAACCAAGGTTTTTTTTCCATACAGTCCAATGTTAACGTTTTTGTTGTTTTATAAATTCTAAAAAAAAACTAGT
>NW_015151573.1:55074-56931 GCF_000732505.1 Cyprinodon variegatus | reverse complement strand
TTATTTGTTCATTTTTTTTTATTTTTTATAATCGATTCTTGCCTTCAAGAATCAATGCAGTAGATCACAAAAATTAGAATTGCGATGCATCGTCATGTCGATTATTTTGCACACCCTTACTCTGCGGGCCCGTAGCTGACAGCACCAGCATGGAAGCTCCACTGGCAAATCAGAGAAGGTTACAGGAAACTTCCCCAGGATCGGACACAGATTAGGCAACGTCGAAGAGCCGGCGATATAGGAGTAGTCAGTAGCACAGGGAGGACAGGGCGAATCCAACGGCCCTCATATGCAGTACACGCTGCTCCATGGGGAAGTAGCATCCGTCATGGATTAGACAAGCGTCAGATCCTCCGATAATAGTCGCCATGTAAGCCTTGAATTTTACAATCGTGCCACCTCGTTTTCCGCGTCTTCTAGAGACGCTTTTTCCGAGGAAGAGCACAGGTGAGACAAGGGAAGTGCACAGGTACTCCAGAAAGCACAGGTGGGGGGCTATGTTGGTTTCCCAGTCTGGGCTTTAACAATAGAGACTCGCTGAGAGCATTAATGCTAAAAAGAGCCTGGCGATGTCAGGATTTGGTTGAGTTTTGTGGACCCTTATGCAGAGGCAGGGAGTCTGAGGTGAGTTCCTTGATGTTTTAATGAAGAGTAAAAAAAAACAACTGGCAGGAATCCAAAATCCCAAAAATCTAAACATTAAAACAAAGTCAAACAAACCCGAAACCATGGAGACATCTGGGGTAAACAATCACGAGGAGGAGGACTCAGAGAGACGGAGTTGGAGGAAGTTAGACGAGGAACCAGCAACGAGGAACTGAACAGAGAGTGTTTTTATGGGAGACTGAAACAAATAGAGGACTAACAAGCAGATTGGAAGCAGGTGTGAACAGAGCAGAACAGGAAAGGAGCTAGGGAAAAAGGAGAACACAAGAGGGCAGCATAGGGCAACAAATAAAAATTAAAACTTAGGGTTGTCTTTCCTCCCCTCTTGGTGGGAGGTCAGATTTTCTGGGTTGGCCCCTTTTGGGTGCCTTTGCTCTTGGGGTCCCTTTGGGCATCTGGGGCTTTGGGTCCCCCGGCGCTTGCCTCGGTGATCTGGGGAGCGTATCTTCGGCTCTTCACAACCACTATTGAGCATTTTTCCTTTGGATAAACTTTACATGCACAAGTGAACTCTCAAAAACTACAGGTGCTTGGTTCCAGGTACTCAGAGATTCACTTCCATCCAGAAAGCCCATATTCTTATCTTCAGCTACCACAGCATATACATGTCAGATTAAATAATACTATTTATACTGCAGTGATAGTATCAAAGTGTTACTTTATTGTATCTCTAATACTATATCCGTTGGTTGTGCTGTTCCTTTTACATCTCTTTGCAGGTGATGAAGCAGACTGAAGCTGTTTTATCATTATCTCCCTTTTATATTCTCTTTCTTTCATCTTTTCTCCTTTTTCCTGTTTTTCACTTCGTGTTCTACTTACATTGCAGTGTCCATATAATCTGTAATACTTCCTGCATGAATTATAATAAAGCTATTTATATGCATAAACCAAGCGGAACACTATGGCGATAGCCGTATTGCTCCACTTGTGAAAGCAAACTCTGCGCGGCTCTTTTTGGCATCAAGACAGTTATTCTTATTGCCACATTGCCAGACAGGACACTGTAAAAAAAAAAAAAAGGGAAGCTGTCCGTTCTTCTCATACGCTCCACTCCCCCAGTCTCTGGCATCTCAAAGTTTCCTGGAAACTGAAAGAGAAAGGTAGCAGAATGGTAGCATCCTCGCGACTCGAGGATGGCTGAACGGAAAAGACTCCTCCTCCTCCTGCTGCTGCCGCCGCACCACAGTC
>NW_015151573.1:52369-53843 GCF_000732505.1 Cyprinodon variegatus | reverse complement strand
AGGTATCGATATCAATAAATATTAACGATCCCCATCCCTAGTCGGAAGGAGGATCCAGTGCTGGGGTGGACCGCGCCCTCCATCGTGCCCGCCAAGAGCGCCTCTTTTAACAGATTGACCTATTGACTCTGCTGCTCTTGATCGCCTGCATTTTTATCTTTTTATTTTTTTTAGTGAACTTGTTTTTTAAATAAATTATTGGACTTTTATTGATTAAAGTTTTTAGGGCTCTGCTCACAATCACCGCAGTCTCTTCTGTTTTGTGGTTTTTTGGATGATCACACCTCTCGGGGGTGCCACACAAAGATCAAAGTTAATATCAGTATGGACATTATTCCTCATTGTCCAAAATTAATATCATGGTTTATTGTTCAGCATCAGGAATTAGGTAAAAAAACAATTTACTCAAGGAAAACTGAAAAACACCCACAGAAGATCTAATTCTTTGAAATCATGAATGTCTTCACCTGATGATTTCCAAATATGAATGAGTCAGATTCTTTGTTCCTGTGAACTCAAACCAATATCAGTTTCATTAACTTCTACAAAGATTTCAAACCTGCCCTGTTTGTTTGAGGACCTGAATGTTCATGTTTTAGATAAAGAATACAGGTGGTTTGAAAGGGCTGTGAAAGAAGCCATTTATGTTAAAAGATAAAAAAAAAAAAACCTTAAACAGAGGGAGTGGACTCAGTGGTTTCAGCTCTCAAAAACCTACAATGCAGCGATACAGTTGATTCCTTCCCAATACCATCTCAATCCCCGTTGCTATGAAGGGGAACCATATATGTCGCCAGGTCAGCCAGGCCAACAATGACCCTTAACCACTGCCTTTTCAGAGGAACGGACCAGTATCGGGTATTGCAGGCCAATAAGGACCTCAACAACTTCCATTATTAAGGGGTGGAGCTGGTTCTCCAGTTTCAATGTGCATGTTTCCTAAGCCATTACAAGGCTTTTCTTGGGCTACTCTATACAAGCCTGGAACTCAATGCTAATCCAGACATTTTTAATTAAGAAAACTTTCCGGATGGGAAGCGAAACATCTTGAAAGTTCGTAAAGAAAGTCCAGTGGATTGTTTTTAACTTTAACTGTTTGGACTGACTTCAGTACTGTTACCACCAAGACTGCACCATTGATGTTTATTTGCATTCTAGCTAGTAAACTGTTGGCCTTCCTAACTACTGCCTGATCCATCTCACACTAACTTACTGTCAGGAACTGAATATTTGTAAGCCTGTGGTTCAGACTACGGATCTGAGTTAACACTTTATTATTAGACCAAAAATATATGAGTTTTTATTTTATGGAGGACATAGGGACCCCTTTTTCATTATTCTGTGTCATGGTCTTGGTTCTTTCATACTTTACTTTGCTCCTTGTTTTCTAGTTTTATTGGTTTTATTCCTATTTTGTTGTAGTTTCTAGATTTATGTTAGTTGTCAGGTTTTTCTGTTGTTATCCTCTGTTGCC
>NW_015151573.1:50605-51279 GCF_000732505.1 Cyprinodon variegatus | reverse complement strand
ATAAAGATGAGGAACAGAGCATGCCGCTTTTAAAACAGAAGAAGAAACTGAAGCTCTTTGAATGAACCAGTCAAAACTGATTGGGGGCTTCCCTGTGTTAATCAATTCACTTTATTGGGCTGATACTTGAAATAAATGTTTGGTTTGGTAAAAAAAAAATAATTAGGGCTCAGATGTCTTTTTTTTTAGCTATAGATGAGAATCAGAACAGCATAAACCAAGCTAATAAACAAAAAGTAAGACAAGACCACTGGTTGCATCTGGCTTTGCATTTTTTGCATTTAATTAGGTGAGATAACAAATAAATAACATGAATGAATAACAAAAACAATAATAGTAATAATTCAATTCAAAAATACTTTATTAAAGTCGTAGGGAAGTCATATTTAAATTTCATATCATTCTGGCTTAAACATGTATAGAAATGTACTTTTTATCAGACCATATTGCCCCAAAAGTCAGAAAATTTCAATAAAAAAAAAAAAATCCTCTCTCAAAGTCTGTGTGTGTGAGTGTGTGCGGGGGGGAGGTGGGTGGTTGGGGGGTCCGTTATATATACAGGCCAGTTAGTTCTACGTCAGCCTGAACAGCCATATTTTGGCCAATCATATCAGCGGTCATCTGTCAATCAAATTTTTTCGGTCATAGCATCTTGATTCATATGTCGCAGCTAA
>NW_015151573.1:45746-46815 GCF_000732505.1 Cyprinodon variegatus | reverse complement strand
ATTTCCCATTGGGAACCTACTAGCACTAAGTTGCTATCTGGTTAGCAAGATGCTTCCGAGCCACAATTAAAAAGCTTGTGAACATTCCAACACAACAATCCCGTCCCCTTGATAATTGACCAATCACATTCACTTCATTCACTCGCGTAATGTCAGGCACCACCCGGGAGAATTCGGAAATATAATGATTGGAACAGCCGTTACATTTTTGAGAAATCAGTCTGTGTGTCTGCCTTGAATTCCGGGTCCTCTATTCTAAAGTTTGACATTTAAAGCTTCTGTCCTTAACACTTTTTCCTGTATTCCTTTTACTTTTATACTTTAAGTAGTTTTAAATTTGGTACTTCTACACTTTTACTTAAGTAAAAAGCTTAAGTTGACACTCTTATTTGAAAAGAAATGTTTTTAAACAGTAAGATTTATACTTCTACTTGAGTAATAAACATTAATACTTTTGACATCTCTGCTAATATCTCTGCCGACCCTACAAACCCTGATCATAGTTTGTTCAAACTCTTAACTACAGGGAAGCACCGAGGAGGGTATTAATGATAAAAATAAAACAAAAAATAATAATGAATAAATAATCAGTCAGATATGTGACGGCTAATGTTTGGTTTATTGAAAGCTTTTTATCTGTCCCTGTGCAAATGGGTTTGGCTGACATTTAAGTCTAGATATCTCTGCAGTGTGGGGACTATAAATCTGATATCTGTGACGATGGTACTGCTGCCGAAGCTCCTCAAACATGAAATTACCACAGAACAGTAGCAAAAATTTCGGCATTCATTCTTTGCCTCCTTTGAGTGTCATCTGTCATGGTTGCTAGGTAACAGAGCGTTAGCTGAGTGTGGAGCGGTGGAGGCCACAGGAAGCTCGACCTGTTTGAATCCATACCCACATTATTAAATGTGTAAAGGATAACTGATTCACGGCAAAAAATCTAAATCTAGATAAGTCTTTTTTTTCTTAAAATAAGTGCATTTATTCTTAATTTGAGGAGGTAAAAGAGCCATTTTGACAATTTACACTTAAAATAAGAAAACACTATAGCATTGTCTTATTTCAA
>NW_015151573.1:37469-42474 GCF_000732505.1 Cyprinodon variegatus | reverse complement strand
GAAGAATTGAGGCAGTTCTGAAGACAAAAGGGGGTCCAACCCGTTACTAGCATGGGGTACCTAATAAAGTGGCCGGTGAATGATTGTCTTTGTTTATCTATTGTTAAAATTGTATTGTGACACATGCATTGTGATACATATCGTACATCCTTTCCAATGAAAGCCCAAACTTTTCAGGAGTTCAATCTACATCAAGACTCATAAAAAAAATTCCAATTGTTGCATAAAACAGTGGAATAAAAAAGGTTAAACTAGGACAAAACAGATTCCCTGTAAAGTTTGTCTGTAAATGTTATGTAAGGAACAAATTGGATTTAATAAAAAAATATATATATTATTATTATTATTCACAGGATTGTGTATTTTCTTTCAAAACTTTGGTGAGTCAGGGAGCAGTTTGTTTTTGAATAATTGCTTCTGGTGCTAGTTGTAGTGGGAGGGGGGTGTCCATTTACTTTCCAAGATTAGTCCACAGTTTCCCTGATCTTTAACAATGTCAGTTTTTCTTTATTTGTTTCCACAAGATTCAGGTATAAATATATTCAGGCATGAAAATACTTTTTTTAGTCACATGTTTGTACATTACTGCGCTCTTTTTACAGTGCATTTAGTCTGCCATGAACCACTCAAGGTTTCACTTGTACATCTATGAGTCTCCGTCTTCTTTTTTCTGTCTTTTTGTTCTTGCTTTGGTTAATCAGCATGCGTGGCCTTTTCCTCGGAAAAAAAGCAACAGAGCAAAAAGAGATCGGTTAACCAAGAGATAAAAACAGCAACTGCAGGCTTGCTGTGAATGTGGATTTTGATGCAATCTGATGTTTTTCAGCTTCCGCCCTCATTCAAGTTCAGATTTTTTGATGTTGTTTTAAGTAAAACAAAGGAATCTAAACCCAACTGTTCACATCCAGTCAACACTGGATGTTAATACTACAATATTAAGATTTAATTCCTATTTTCATTTTTAACTAGTTACTTTACTTTTTTTTCTTTTCCACTTTATTTTTATACACTGCAAAAAAATCAAAATCTATATAAGTCATTTTTTCTTAAAATAAATGCATTTTTTCTTGAATTGAGGGGGTAAGTGAGACACTTTGCCAATGGAACAAGACAATTTACATTTGAAATAAGAAAAAACTATTGCTTAGTCTTATTTTAAGTGCATATTTTCTAATTATCTTATTTTAGGTGTAAAAATACTCATTCCATTGGCAAACTATCTTATTTTCCTGCTCAAATTAAGGGTAAATATACTTGATTTAATACATTTTTACTTAATCATCAGTCATTTTATTTTACATATAATAAATAAGTATATAAATATAATAAATAAGATAATTATATAATATGAACCTGAAATAAGACAATGCAATAGTTTTTTTCCTTTTTCAAATGTAAATTGTCTTGTTTCATTGGCGAAGAGTCTCACTTTTGTCCTCAATTCAAGAAAAATTTACCTATTTTAAGAAAAAATTACTGACAGATTTCCATTTTTTGCAGTGCAGGACTACACTGCAAAAAATGGAAATCTAATTAAGCAATTTTTACTTAAAATAAGTGCATTTTTTCTCCAATTCAGTATGAAAGTGAGACACTTTGCCAATGGAACAAGACAATTTACATTTAAAATAAGATAAAACTATTGCATTGTCTTATTTCAAGTTCATATTATCTAATTATCTCATTTTAAGAGTAAAGATACTAATTTCATTGGCGAATCATCTTATATACCCACTCAAATTAAGGGTAAATAAACTAAATTTAAGACATTTTTACTTATTTCTAGATCATCATTTTTGCAGTGTAAAAATCATGCCGAAGTTCTTTCTTTTATTGGAGTAAAAAGAATCCAAAAATAAACTCAGTGATGGCGACATTAATAGATAAACACATTGTTAAAACATAATGTATCATTATCAGTAAAAACAGTTTCAACATTTCTACAAATTAAAACACTTAGAATGGGAAACTGATCATTTATTCTGGTTGTTTTGAATATGTTGAACTGGTTAGCTGTAGTCCATCTCTCAGCCAATTAACGCACCGACACCCCCGACAATAAGCAGGTATAAGAAATGCATGATTGTCCTGAAACTAACAGGCACTTTTTTTTATTTACATGATTAATTTTACGGCCTGAAAGGTGGAGGAAGAAATTTAGAAATCAAAATATTATTAGGTAACTTGTGCCACTGAAAACATAAAGACATAAAGACTTCATGAAGAGAGAGAGTGAAAGTCACTCAATGGCACCAACATCCCCAAAACCAAATCAAAAGGCTAAAAAAAAAAGGCTCGTCATTTCCTGCGAAGATGATGATTGATCTTCAAACCTCAGAGAAAAGTCTCATTCAGTCACTGAGGCATCAACAGCACCGCAGCTCTGAGGTAATAACTTTTCTCTCACTCTAAAACACTGCTCTCTTATTTTCTAAAATATCCACCTCATTTTTCCTGTTTTCATCTGTTATAGTTCTCTGTTGCTTCTATAATTTGATCTGTTTATAATCTAGAGAAAAAAATTTTTTTATATTTTTAAAAGATTGTCATAATAATAATGATAAGATGTTGTTAATCATGACAGAGTGATGCTTATGATCCAGTAAGCCATGATGAGAGGGCGGCTCCTGTTTGTGCTCTGGTGCTCCAACATCATGGCAGTGGCCCACATCATCACAGGTACCGCTCACACCTTTAAGGAGGTAGCTTCAAGCGGAGCTCACTTTGTGGGTTGAGTGATATCACGGATTAGTTTTTTCCCCCTCCTCACATGAATGATTGAACTGATGACTGAGCAGATAAGCTTTCTGTCTCATATTACAGTCATTGGAAATTTTACGAAGGAGAAATGTCAAGAAAATCATGTAATCTGAGTTCGATATAACCTGTGTTTTCTTATCATTTTGGTTATTTTGAATATGGCTCACACCTGGTTTTGATTTGAGTAACAATAAAAGCAGAAGTACAGTTGCATGACAACCTACACATTCTGGTGTAGAAATGTCTTAACGTTAAGAATCCTGGATTTGCTGCCAACATATCAATGCTGATATATTATTTTCCCATTTCTTAAATGTATGTTAGTGTGGAAAAATTTGAACCTCCTCTTATATTCTATACAATTAAGCAATAAGATCATTTTAGATTTTTGCAGGAACCTGAGAGTCGGGTCTTCCTTCGGTTTGTCATCAGCTGTTTGCCAAAAGTCAGACCATGTGTTGAACTTTTGTAAATTAGGTATTTTCCATAGATTCACATAAACTGATGTAAATCTGTATTTTTGTGGCAGGTTCCTAGTATGAAAGCTAAAATACCTCATCTTGAAAACAGCTCTGTATCATTTTTTCTGTCATAATCTGATCTGTGTCTGTTGCTTCATCCTTTCAATTTACATATACACACTTTATATATATATATATATATAAAACTCTTAGGCCAGGAAAAAAAAACTGACAAAGAAAGAGAAAACAGGCACAATTACAAAGCTAATTTTACAATAGTTTTTTTCCTTGAGATAACCTGGAAAGTCTTGCAAAATGGAAGGAAAATGCAATGAAATTAGTCTTTTTTTTTTATTTAAGTCTTTCAATGTTTCCATGGGCATCTGGTAGATTCAAAATAAAGTTGGAAAAACTAACTGGGTAAAAAACAAAACAAAAAAATAAAACATTTATTAAAAGTAAACAGAAGCAATCATTGCTTGTTTTTTTTCTTCCTTTGAAATTTGATTCACTCTAAGTTTATGGAGATACTGTGTGGATGTTATATTGCAGAGCACGAATAAATATTTTCGTCCTGATTCTGCTTTTTCCTTGAGATAACCTGGAAAGTCTTGCAAAATGGAAGGAAAATGCAATGAAATTTGTCTTTTTTTTTATTTAAGTCTTTCAATGTTTCCATGGGCATCTGGTAGATTCAAAATAAATGTTTTCACAGATTGATTATAAGATAGATGTTGGAAAAAACTAACTGGGTAAAAAACAAAAAAAAAGCAAGAAATAAAACATTTATTAAAAGTAAACAGAAGCAATCATTGCTTGTTTTTTTCTTCCTTTGAAATTTGATTCACTCTGTGTGGATGTTATATTGCAGAGCATGAATAAATATTGTCTTCCTGATTCTGCTTGTTCAGTTGGTGGGAATCGCTGCACGAGCGACTTAACTAAAACCATAACCTGTGCGTGGCACTTCAGCGATGGTGTTGTGGTCGAGTCCAAAAATTACAGCCTGGAATTTACGACACTTGATCCTCGAAGAACGTAAGTCATTTTTATTGAAATACTAGTATTTTCCCTTGATTTGAGCAGGTAAATAAAACTACTTTCCTTTGAGCTAGTTATAACCATCCTTTAACCAGCTCAGATATAAACGTATTTAAGATTAGGTTTTGCTGTGTATCTTTTGAAGGGAATCTGCAAATCCAGCATAACTCTGTGGTCAGATTAATCGCCTTTCTGTACCCAGCGTAACCAAAGCAGAACCTCTTTTACTTTTCTTTCTGCAGGGTTTTTTCCTGTCCAGTTCTGCAGACTGATCAGGGTTTTTCCTGCAGCTGTGTCGTTTTATCGGATTGTTTTACTGCGTATAAGATAAAACTTTGTAATGAATCTGAATGTGAGGATTTCCTAGAACATTTTCAACCACATCACAACAGTAAGTGTGAATTAACTGTTTTATAACATCCAACTTAGGAATTGTAAACCCAAATTACATGTGTGATACATTATTTGAAAGCTAAGGCCTTGTAGTTTCTGAATATATACGTGAAACATTAGTGAGTAAAACACAGCCCAAGCTGCATCAGTTCAAACCTGACTCAAAGTTGTTTTTTTATTCTCAAAAAGAATAGGTCATTTTTGAACTGCAGTTATAAAGACAAGCTTACTTGTTGTGGCTGCTTTGTGATGGTAAATTTTGACATACTGCTACACTCACCGGCCACTTTATTAGGTACCCCTGTCCAACTGCTCGTTAATACTTAATCTCTAAGCAGCCAATCACATGG
>NW_015151573.1:27398-36403 GCF_000732505.1 Cyprinodon variegatus | reverse complement strand
CCATGTGATTGGCTGCTTAGAGATTAAGTATTAACGAGCAGTTGGACAGGTGTACCTAATAAAGTGGCCGGTGAGTGTATATCTGTGTTAATTGTGTTTTGGTGCATGTTATGTCAATAAAATGACCTTGGTGGTTGAATTGTGGAGAATGTAAGCATTCCAACAATGCCTAACGTTTATATAATGTTAAACATTTTACCATTGTAATTTTCATGCATTCTGAGTTATTATTAGTAGAAATTTTAAATCTAGTCGCTGGCGACCCCGTGGGTTTTGACGGGATAAAACACACATTTCTATTGCTTTCCTTTTGTTTGTGTTTTTAAAAGGATGATTGATGAATTTCTTGTTGTTTTTATCAACAGTCAAGCTGACCCCTCCACCTGAACTTGAGTTCAATGTCAATCAATCAGACCGCACCATTATTTGTCAAAGTGAAAAATATAAGGGGCATCCCTACATTAAAGATTTCCTGTTCTATGAAGTCGTCCTTCAAGAATCTCAGAGTGACACTAAACAAGTAAGACCCAATTTTTTTAAAGAACAGATCCATTTAAGACCACCATGCATTAATCCCCCGCATCACTTTTGGTGTGTTTCTTCAGATTATTAACCTCAATTCAATGAAAAATGTTTGGAATGATTCAGAATCCCAGCTGAAACCGAACACTGAATACTGCATCAAAGCCAGATTTAAGGCTTCAAGCACATCATACCAGTTGGAGTCCAGTTGGAGTGAATGGAGTAAATCCATATGTCGGAAAAATGAAGACAAAGAAGGTAAAGTAGACTTTTTTTTTATCATAGCTATCAATGGTTTCAACTTTTAAATCCCTTTATTGTCCCACAATGAGGAAATTTCCCTCTCTGCATTTCACCAATCCCTTTTGGGATATATTTAACAACACAAACGTTCTCAGTGCTTCTTCTTATTATTGTTAAAATGAGAGCAGAAGACAAATGCAACTTGTTCAAACATTAAATGTATTGTAGCCTAATATGGCTAAATGACAGAGCTAAAAGCGCTAAGCTGTTAGCTATTGAGCACAGCGCTTTCCTGATCTGCCCTTTTATATCATGGGCCGTTTCTCAATTCACAAGAACTGGAGTACGGACTCGTGTGCTCGCCAAGAATGTTCTTGAAAAGAACACAGGAATATTTGGGCCGTTTTTTAATATGTGTACTTGTGCATTCTCATGTGATTGTGTGCTCGTGAAACGTCATCAGCCTTAGCTCTAGCACTGTTCCAATTCACAAGTCCCCGGATGTTGTTCTCGCCGCTCTCCATTTACCCAGCATGCATCAGAGCAGACTTGTCCGTTCTTGAGATTGACAGCTGTCCCAGCATGCACTGCGGCAGCAGCAGCTTCCGGGTTAGCACTCACAGAGCTCAGAGTATTAAGTTAAAAGTTCTCTTTTCTGTTGTTGTTGTTCTATAAAAATACATTTTAAGATCATTTGAGGTGAGAACATTATACTTTTTAGCGTTACTATATGGCCCTTTTACTGACTTAGTGCGTAATTTAAAAAAAAAAGTTCTGAAGTTGAGAAGACCGCGGCAACCAACTGACCTCAGAGGCTCAAGTCCATGCCCCTTTCTCGATTCACAAGAATGCGAGTACGGACTGGTGTCCTTGCCAAGTATGTTCTTGAGAAGAACACAGGAAAGTATGCTTGGGGAGAACGGGAGCAAGCATTATAAATATAGGTCAATTGGAACAGAAGAGTACTCGTGACTTTACCACATGCCCGGCTTGTCTGGAGCTGCATTTAACCACCTGTTATTAATAGTCTCTAGTAATGTTGCACCGATTCCGATCCAGCACTAAAATGGTGGTATTGGTATCGGCGAGTACCACCAAATAGGGCACCGATACCATTTTGAGAAACAAAAGTTTATTCAATTATTGTCAACCATTCCAGGTAGGCAATAAAAACATTCTACTGGATTCACTTTGTATTAGTCTTATTCCTGCTTCACAAAGGTAGGCAGCAGCTTTACAAAGCCATGATGGCAATTATTTAACATCCAAGTAGTCTGCAGTTCTTCATATATATACACACATCAATTTCAAACAGATGGTATCGGCTGTTAATCTCAAGAACGGACAAATCTGCTCTGATACAGAGCGGAGCAGCGAGAACAACACCGGGTGATGATGTTTTTCAAGTACTTGAGTACACATATGAAGAAATGTCCATGTTCTTGAAGTTAATCGGTTCCCAAAAAACAGATTTTTTTTATATTATCCATCGGGTATAAATTCATTGATCATTAGACATGCAGATGCTCCTGATTCGGCATATGTACACTGCATTGTGTTATTATCGTTGTCCAGAAAGCCACAATGTTGAGCGCTCTGCCAATGTTCAGCCAATCATATACTGTAACATCCCTGGCATGTGCAGAGCCTGAGCAGATCTGGTACCTACACCATCCCCTCTGTTTGATTTTCAATTTTTGTTTTGTTTGATTCGTTAAGAAATGTCACGTTTTGTTTGAATTGAGACTTCATTGTGTAATTTTCATTATGTAAATGGAGGAAGATAAAGCATCCAGAAATGTTGGCAGCACATATTGGGGATCATTTAGACAAAAATGCTTAGAAAAAGCTCTTAGAAAAGCTGTATCTCTACATCAGTCTGTAATAGCAAAACGAAGTGTGAGTTTCAGATGTTCCCCCTCTGCTTACACAGAACTGTGCAGATAATTCAGGGACGTCAGCCACCTCATGTACTTTCATATCTCAGTCGTACTCATCATCTCTGTCTTATTTCAGAACAAAGATTTCTTTTACCCATTTTACTCAAAACTCTGGGTCCTGTGTGTCTAACTCTTGGAGTCCTCCTCTTTGCGTTCTACAACCCTGCTACAAGGTGACTCAGCTGTTCTATATTAAAACACTGATTACCTTAGAAGATTTATCTGAATACCATATTTTATCTCCTCATGCAACAGAATGAAGATAAAAACTCTGGCCCACACACCAACACCAGCCCCCTTCTTCAAGCCTCTGTTTCAGCAACATGAAGGAAATCTCCAGGTGAGGTCTTCATTTTATTTACTCATTTTCTGGCTTTTCTTGCACAGCAAACTGAAACATTTTTACTGGAGGTCTGAATAAGAACGCACTACAAAAAGATAACTAAAAGTCTTGAAATAAGAGAAATCACATTTGAATTGGTAGGGTTGGAGTAAGAGTATCAACATTTCTGGTCCAAACTGAAGGTAATTTATTTTAGATTTTGATAGTTATTTGTTGTTAGAAAGCTTTTGTAGGCCTCCCGAGTCTCCCGAAAGTTCCGGGAGTCTCCCTGATATTGATAGCTGTTCATGGATGCCCGCGAGTCGGATAAATTATCCCGGATTTTAGACTATGCGACTTAGTGTTTTTTTAATGTGAGTAAAAGCGGGCAGGCAATACAATAATTCCTGCATCATCTGCGTATTAGACCTACTTTGATGAGGGAGGGGTGTGTAGGGAGGAGGTTGTACGGTGGCCCTGAAGTGCAAACTGCAACTTCAAATCTAAAAGCGCAACTACATAAAGCAAAGCGCAACTACATTAAGGAAAACACAATTACATTAACCTACCGGAAAAGGTAGGTACCAGTGGGAAACATGAGACATCGCTGATTGGACGACGGCGCCGTTTGACCCTTGAACCGGAAGTTGCGTCGTCTGAACAGTCCAGCTTCTTTTAAGCGTGTCTTCAGTGTACGCAAACTAACTGAAATTTCGTGATTAGTCTTGAGTATATCCAGTATCACCTCGTACGTATGTCCTGATTCAAAATATTCTTGGATAACGGCAGCTATGTTTGGGGCGCCGACAATATCCATGTTTTCAAAAGCCGCAGCAGGCAGAATGACTTCCGGTTCAAGGGTCAAACGGCGCCGTCGTCCAATCAGCGATGTCTCATGTTTCCCAATGGTACCTACCTTTTCCGGTAGGTTGATGTAATTGTGTTTTCCTTAATGTAGTTGTGCTTTTAGATTTGTAGTTGCAGTTTGCACTTCAGGGCCACCGTAAGGTTGCCTATGAAACCTGTCGGTCCAAAGCGAGGCTATGTTCAATGGGTTGGGAATTGATAAGATTTTCACGATTCCGATTCCCTTATCGATTCTGTGATTCAGTAATGCTGTTTCATTAAATTCCATTTAATGAAACAGCATTACTGTACAATTTCGGGAAATAAACTAATCTTCTCCTGGTTTAAATAAACGAGTGTCACCTTTCTCTCGCTTGCTGAACTGCGGAGCAACTTCATAGCCTGTTTTGTTACATCTATTGCAATAGCTAGAATCATGTATGAATTCCAGCCACCAGTAGTTCTAATTAAACATGCTAGCAATGAAGGGCTGGATTAAAAAGAAAGGCTCACTCCCTTAATAACCCCAAAGAGAACCAGGAATTGGTTTATTTCCAGAAATGGCATATGATTTACTATGAACCACATTAAGCACCGCCAGTGATATAAAACTAGCTACTACCAGAGTTGCCTTCCATGCTGGTAGCGACTTTAGCATCAGAAACACAGCATTCGTTAAAATGTATGCCATGTTGTGTGTGCAGGTGTTTCTCCATGTTGGATGTATTTCCTCACTCGGATGTAATTGCCACTTTGCAATAATTGCAAAGCTCCTTGTTGCCATCTTTCTCTTCCTTAAAATGAAGCCAAACTTTCTACCGCTTTACCCAATGGGGCAGCATTTTTTTTTTCCTTTTGCTCTTCTAGACCTAAACCTTGTCACGTCATGCTTGCTTACTTAATGCCATGTGCATAACTTGCGTAAAAAACGTGACATAAGTCGTGCTGCCTGGAATCGTTAAGATAATCCCTAAGCGACCTGCCAAATGATGCCACGGAATTGGAACACATGGAACTGGTTCTGAACAGGAACCGGTTTTCAATTCCCATCCCTATAACCAACTAGTTACCACTCAAAGCTGTGCATCCTATGAAATGGCAGAGGTTGAATCCTCAAGTAAAAACACAAAAATATAAGACTCATTTTAAAGCAAAATATACTAGAGTATGTCCATGTTTAGTGAAGGTGAAGAATGACTAAAGTCTTAAGATCAATATGGAGCACAACAGATGTTCTAGGCTGGAATATTGAAAGTATTGAAATGTATAAAAGACCAATACTCTTCTGTTTTGTGTTTAAGAAATACTGTTAGTTAATAAACAGTTGCTGAAACGGGGGTGGGAACATCTTCCTGAAATGAGTTTTTAGAACTTGGGATGTCTGCTGTTGCAGCTTTAAAAACAAAGACAGACTTTGACCGGTCTTGTATCAACAGCATCAACAAAAACAGAAGTCAAGTAAACATTAACACCCTCATGTCTTCCATTAAATTTGTAGGAATGGCTCTCGCCGCATGGCAAACAAGTTCTGACATACAAAACTGAGGAGGACCTGATACCTGATGTTGTGACTGTTTTGCCAAAATCCAGCTCAAAGGATTTTGAGGAGAATCAAGACTTCCTCAGCCTTCCAACGACCCAACTGGTTTTCCCCCTGAGTCACACCTCCTACGTCGGCCTACCCGGGATGGACAACGCCTTCCCTCCTGCCACTTTGCTCTGTCCAGGGGATACACCGTACACTCAGTTCCCAGGTTCCTCTTTGGGGTTCAACTTCCAAGAAAAAGAGGTCTTCTCCTCTGGTATGAAAGATACGCTAGAGATCAGCCATTGCGATTCTGGCTGCAGCTGCGAGGACCTGACCCAGAGCCTGGAGTGCAGTTTACCATGCAGTCCTGTCGATGAGACTCCAACACCCAACCACTGCAACGATTACTGCATCCTCAACAAGACAGCCGAGGGAATCATTCCCATTTTACTGGCTAAACAACGTGCCAGAGACGTTCGGTCTGATTCTCTAAAGTCAGAGGGATGAGAAGTTTATCCAAGTTACCAATGTGCATCTGTGCTGCTCGTTGGTAACCTGGCATAAGCCAGATTGATATGTGTTGTTAATTCTGAATTGTACACTGTATCAATCTGGGAAGCCTCCTGTAGGAAGTGGTTGCAAAAAGGGCGGACATTAGGTACTATCGTTCGGGCATATTGGGTACCTGCTTCCCATGTTGAGTTTTTAGCCAATCACAGCAGCAGTAGCAGTTGAGACGTATCACATTCTTGATTTGTTTATGGAAACAACTGACGAATCAAACTCATACCAAATCCTCTCAGGAGGAACGCCCAAATGTCTTCCCAGCCGCAAAGGTAAAAATCATGTGTTGCAATTTTTTTTTTTAAAAGAAATAGAGGCTATTCCAGCTAAAACCGGTGCAGCCGTGTTTGTTTTGCTTCAGCCTTCTGCCTCTAGTTGACACTGTGAAATCATACACGTCGCTGCATTTCATTGGCCCGAAATGTTTCTGTATCAAGACAAACATATCTGGTGGATCCATGCAAGATTGATCTTTTTTAGGAGTTTGTGAATTTACAAATCTTGCGACAGTTCATCGTGCTTCAGTACGGAGTAGCAGCCTAGTGGTTAGGGCAAAGAGCTGTTAATCCTGAGTTCAAGCCCCACTCCCACAGACTGCCACTCTGGGTGTCTGAGCAAGACCCTTAACAACCGATTGCTCCCCGGGTACCCCACGATGGCAGCCCACTCTTCCCCATGGGGATGGGTTGAATACAGACGTAAATTACTCAAATGTGAAATCAATAAAGTTCAATTATTATTAATATTATTATTATTACTATTATTATTGCTTGAAGGGTATATTCATTGGATCAGTAAAATCAAACCTGCCATGATTTGGTCCCTGTTGAAATCAATCACTTGGCATTTAAAGCTTGGAGGTTGAAATACTTTTACCCATTTAAAGTAAACTGGTTCTCTATTTGCAAGATAGATGCAAGTGTCTGTGACCTGTCTGTGATTGATGCATTTTTTTTCCTACCAAGATAGACTATAGTAGCAGCCGTTCAAAATGGCCCTTCCCAAAATTACTTCAACGGAAGGTTTCCAGATGGATATGCGGAGCAAATCCATCTGGTGGAGTCAGGTTACAGCCAAGGACCCATCAAGGAAAATGGGGAAATTTTGAATGGCTGCTACTGTACATGTAACGTCACCCCTCCAAGCACCTACAGTACAGTTGCAGGATATTTTACTATGGGAAATTTAAGGGGTTTTTAGGCACTTGGCTACAGAATTTCTATGTTTTAGCATTTCTTTAACTTCTGCTAAGGATTAGGGGTTCTTAACCTTTTAAGGGGTGAAAAACTTTCATCTTTACTATATCAAAGCTTCATGTCAGTAGCACCTTTCTGATTGATGCTATGAGATGCATTATTTTCAGTATTTTTTCGCCACTGCTGAAATATTCTCTTATGGACTTGAGGAAATTTTAATTGAAGACATTCAGGCCACATTGTTGAGTTTAAACTGACTCTGCGTTGATCCTGTTTCAAATAGGTGAGGCAAAAAAAAAATCTTGATATAAAGGACATTGAAATGCAATACATAACAGAAAATGTCTTTCTATATGTTTTTCTCTCAGATACTTTCACCTAAATATTGTACCAAATACATCTGTAGCTAAACTATTTTTGTCACTTTGCAACACATGTCCATTTGAATGACCTGTAAATAAAGATGAAATAGATTCTCCATACTTTTTGCAGCAGGAATAGAAACAAGACTGAAGTCTTAGCATTAATATATCTTTATCACATTTGTTTTCTTGTATCCAGTGAAATCTCTGTGCTCCATAAAGTACGAAAAACACAGAAAATTCTTTTTTCTATCATGCCTTCTATTTTTGTGAAGTTTAAAACCATAAACCAAGCCTTTGGGTTCATTTTATGTTCATGTAGAGTGTTTACAAATTTCTTAAAATAAAAGTGCTTACACTTAATTTGAGCATTTAAATACAATGATTTAACAATGGATAGAAAATGTTTGCCCTTAAAGTAATATAATTAGAAGTTATTCATTTAAAATAAGATAAAGGAGTTCATTTTTTTGTTTCCGTATTTTTAACATAAATTATTATTTCATTGGCAATTTGTATTACACACCTGCTGAAATCTATGTTAACAGGAACGTATTTTCTGCTTGTTATAATTTTGGTGAGACCAATTTCAGCCACATTTGGTCTGCAGTGTCTAAATCTTGGCCACACCAATCTAATACATGTCTGGCGTGTGAAAAACTTAAAGAGACCTGATAATTCAGCCCAAGCAAGTAAATGTAGTAACCCTGCTACGTAGCATTTCAAAATACCGGCACCACACATCGAGGGATGATTACTCACTTCAGCAGAGACCGGGGGTAGTCTGTAAAAATCGGACTACCTGGATGAATGCTGTTTGATGTATTAAGATTAGCTCTTGAGCCCCCACTCTGATTCATAACTTAGCTCAGAGACAGTTATTTCGAGATTTACACTAGGTTACATACACAAATTATCACAACAACATTAGAAATGGGAGGTGAAATGCCAAGGGTAAAAGATAAACAATAACCATTTATTTGTACCATTTAAGAACTCTCTTTCGACCCAGAGGGATAAGTAATGCTGTCAACAGACACGCATCAACCCAAAGCAGAAGAAAAAAAAAAAAAAGAAAAAGGAGGAAAAAAAATACCCGGCCGGGGTTAAAATAAACAGTTTCTAAGGGCCCAGTTGGCGCGCGGGTGGAGCTCATTCATAGTTCAGTTCATATATCCAGTTTGCGTTACTCACGACCAGTGGCGTTCATCGCCTAAACTCCACAGGCTGTCAACGTCCAACGACGATCATCCTACTCGTTCCGATCCACGAGTTCACCACCGAACATCTCTCGTACTCCGGTATCCTCAACACTGCTAGCGAAGTGGCCGAAAGTCAGTTAACTGCCGGCTAGCGTGTCCAAACCAGCAACAGCAGAAGTTCTCTTCTCCTCGCGATCAATAACGTAGGTAACGGGGTTGGCCCAGATATGTCAGTGTCCGCTGGCCCTTATAAAACTGTCAACTCGTATCAGCTAACAGA
>NW_015151573.1:25126-27076 GCF_000732505.1 Cyprinodon variegatus | reverse complement strand
AGGTAATCTAGACTGGGACCATACTTAAACTTATAGTCTAGAGTCTAGAGCCTATCCATTTAAACAGAGTACTGACATACCGAATACCAGTAGAAGGGGCAATGTCTGACCTATTACCTACAGAACAGAGGGATAGGGAGGTTACTGAGGTGGGCTGCCCTGGGGAGTCATATGCCAGCCTTGCCGGTGCCCTTCTCACCCTCTGGGGTCTTGGGGCTTCATGTTCGGGGCATATTGGTGTCCTCAAGTCATGGGAAGACCTCTGGTGGCATACTTGATTCTCCGAGTCATCAGTCCTCATCTCTTGCAGACCATCCGTCGGCTGCATTTCCTGTTCAGCACCAGGCAGGGGTGAGTCATGACTCGTGTCAGCAGTGGGTTCATCCTGATCAGATGGTAGGCTGGGTGCAGAGTTTCTGTCTGTTAACAGGTCACTGGAATGCATCTCACCTAACTTCCAGCTGGTACTCTAGTCGGTGAACATGCAGTTTCCTCAGAGGAGGCTCAACCGCAGCCGTATCCTCTTCTTCGTCTCAGGCGTGCTGCTCTTATGCATCTACTCGCTGAGTCTGAAGACCAGGCAGCCTCATGCCCCCATCAGGTTCAATGCTGGAGCAGACGGGGGCGGTGAGGATGATGTAGAGGTCAGACTTTGGGAGGTGAGGGCCTCCAATGAGACTGAGGAGGAGGGTGTACTGGAGAGCACCAAACCTCCCTTGGTGATGATTGTCAACAGGGCAGATCTAGAAGAGTGCCACTATGTGGATCCTCGCCCTCCAAGAGCACCTCCGACTCCACCGCTGCTGACCACCACAGCTCCTCCCCAACAGCCACTCGAGCCCCCGCACAGTAAAGGAGACTACCCAGAAGACCTCTTCTCAGTGGAGCAGCGACGCCAAGGCTGGGTGGTTCTGCATATCATTGGCATGATCTACATGTTTGTTTCCCTGGCCATAGTCTGTGACGTGTTCTTCATTCCTGCGCTGGGAGCCATCACTGATAAGCTGGAGATCTCTGACGACGTAGCCGGAGCCACTTTCATGGCGGCTGGAGGCTCAGCCCCAGAGCTTTCTACCTCCCTCATTGGTGTCTTCATCTCTCACAGCAACGTGGGCATTGGCACCATCGTGGGCTCAGCCGTCTTTAACATCCTGTTTGTGATCGGAATGTGTGCTATCTTCTCCAGGGAGATGCTGCACCTCACCTGGTGGTCTCTCTTTAGGGACATAAACTTCTACATCTTGGACCTCATCATGCTTATCGTCTTCTTCCTGGACAATGTGATCTGGTGGTGGGAGAGCTTGATGCTGGTGCTGGGCTACATAAGCTATGTGATCCTCATGAAGTTTAACAGTCAGATTGAGCGGACTTTCAAAAACCAGCTCAACAGGCACAGGAGCACCGTCAACACGTGGAGCACGACCGAGCCAGAAAAGGATTGTGAGGCTGCCCCTCCGCCGCCACCTCCTCCTGCAGCGCAGGAAACTAACCCCAAGCCAGAAGCTGCACCGCCTGCACCATGCAGCCCTCAACACAAAAGCCTGCAACCAGAAACCCAAGAGGACAAAGCTCGGCTCAGAGTGCGTCCAGTTTTACAGCGAGGTGGAAGCTCAGCATCCCTCCACAACACTGAGGAGCCCCATCTCCCAGCTGATGATCTACACTCTCGACCCACTTGGGGAAGGTCAGAAACCAAAGTCAGGAGGACAAATGTGGCACCCGAGAGGTGCGATCATCTTAAAAAAAACATAAAACCAAACAGACTGCGGCGATTGTGAGCAGGGCTTTAAAAAGTTTAATGATTAAAGTCCAAAAAAAAAAAAAGATAAAAAGACAAGTTAAAAGGGAAAAGATTAAAAAGAAAGATAAAAATCCAGATGGTGAAGAGCAGCAGAGTCAATGGCCCAGTCTGTTAAAAGACGCGCACTTGGCGGGTACAATGGAGGGCAC
>NW_015151573.1:20503-22281 GCF_000732505.1 Cyprinodon variegatus | reverse complement strand
ATCCATCCATCCTTCCATCCATTCCTCCATCCATCCATCCATCCCTCCCTCCATCCATCCATCCATCCATCCATCCCTCCATCCATCCAATCATCCCTCCATCATCCATCCATCAATTTCTCCAACCACCCATCCATCCATCCATTCCTCCATCCCTCCATCCATCCCTCCATCCATCCAATCATCCCTCCATTCATCCATCTATCCATCCATCCTTCCATCCATCCATCCATCCATCCATCCATCCATCCATCCATCCATCCAATGGGAGAGGGACACCTTAGACCAGGGTTTTTTTTTTCATTGTGATGAGACCTGAGTTAAAAGAGGGCCAACAAATATTTTAAAACACACAAATAAACAACAAAAAAGAAGATGTAACATTGATTTATTTATCTTATAAAAGTTTCAAATATTAAATCCATGATAAAATATTTAAAAATACATGTAAAGCAATAAATTCAATAAGTTAAAGTAATTTCTTGTCTTTCTGAATAATATGTTTAACTGCAGTATTTTAGCTGACAGGAAAAGGCTGAGTTAATGCCAGTGCAGCTGTTATCTGTGTGATCTATTTTCTACATTTTCAGAAGCAACTAATCTGGTGCAGATAGTTGATCCTTTTTCTTATCATTATGTTGAGCTAACCCTGGACACGTTTTATCATTGTGAATTACAGGCACCATAGATTTGTTAAGAAAGACAGTGGCAGGAAGTACATGTTCTGACCACAGGATGAACTTTTATGCCCCGCTGTAGTTAAAATCGGGGTTTAGAGTGGCACTATCTTTCAAATAAAAGGGTGTAGGGTGGGCGGTAAGTCCCCTGACTTCTTTTTCTGCTCATTTATCTGTTCATTAGATGTCACCCACGTAAGTTTCCCCAGCGTGTGGTGCAGCTGAAGCTTTCCCCCACCAACATGCCCACTCGAACACATTCCAGGTACAGTCAGTGAGTTCACATTGGAAACGTGTTGGGGTTTATTATTTTCAAAGGTCAACTTGAAATGAATTACAACTATAGGGAAAAAAATGGAAGCTCAGCAAAGCGCACTGCTGCATGTGCGTGCATGTGCAAGATAAAATCAGAGCAATACGCCGGATTGTCTCTGCAGAGAAAGTCTTTATGACAGTGAAGCGATTTATCAGTCCCAAGGTTTCTGTCCCCGAGTGCAATAAAATTTCCGTATAAGAGTCCAGGTGGTACTATTTCCCTCCCACACAGGTTAAGCAATAAGTCACACATGGCAAAAACATGCAATATGCCCTGACGGTGCAGCTGTTTTCAAAGCTTTGTTTAACCTCAGGGTGGCATTTCTGCAGCTGCGTCATCAAGCTCTCGTGAGTCTGGTGTAACCATCAGCTGTGGGTTTTTAGGTTAGTTCAGTTTTCTTCTGTTCCTCTCTGTCTATAGAATAAAACACAAACACCTATTTCTAGCCACAGTAAATGAATGCAGTGGTTAAAAATGATTAATTAAATTATCATTTTTATCTGATTATTCTAATAATCTTACAGAGATTTACTTAACAATGTTATTTTAAAACAATTGAATTAAATTCAGTTTATTTCTGTAGCACATGTCATCTCAAGGCACTTTCCAGTTTACCAGATCATCCAGTCGAATTGATTCAAAGTTTTCTATCCAAGGAAAACCAGTTGATTGCATCGACACATTGACTCGATGGCAACTCCTCACGCTAAGCATGCTTGTAGCGACAGTGGAGAGGAAAAACTCCATTTTAACAGGAAGAAACCTCCAGCAGAACCAGGCTCAGT
>NW_015151573.1:17698-19485 GCF_000732505.1 Cyprinodon variegatus | reverse complement strand
CACCAAACTGTGCCAAATATGTTTTTTACATCAATACTGGGGGTTTGTTAAAATTACGAGGTCACGTAGCAGCTGGACCCACCGGTGGGTCCGTAGGGTTCTAGGGGTTAAGGCATTTATGAGTTCGTATGAAATCGTACGAAAAGGTATGCACCGTAATTTCGTAGGTTTTGGACGTTTTTTTCGTCGTATGCGCATGCGCATCTGACGCACCATTCAAGAACATAGAATTTAAAAAACAATTAGCCCTGACCCTGACCCTAACCCTAAGATATAAAACAGCAAGCAACGTAGTTAGAGGCATGAAGTGATTATTGCACTGTTTTTCCCAGTTTTATGTCAGTCCGCGGATCTGCTTTTTTTTCTGCCTGTGCATGCGCACTGATCGGGTTTTTTGAGGAAAAACGTCCAAAACCTACGAAAAAGTGTGCATAACTTTTCGTACGATTTCATACGAACTGATAATGAGAATATGTTGAGACAGAAGCAGAGATAAAACAGTTCAGAAAGAGATTCATCTTAGCTCTGCAACTCTTGGAGGGAAGGAAGCTGCTTTGAGTCCATCTCTGCTGAATCTCTGAGTGAAGTCTGAGACAAAGAAAGTCGCAGATTGCCTAGTTTTGCAACCTCAAACTTTAAGCAATGCAATTGTTATAGAAAGGTCATTATCGAAGAAGTAAGACATTGCTTCCATAAAGTAAGAGAAGATCCATTTTGTCTTTCTAAGTTCATTGAAAGGCAAATAGCATTTGAGGCATAGTTCACCACAGCATAAGAAAAAGTGCAACGGTAATAAAAGTTATCACACGTTTTACACACCTTACACTGCGGAAGCCGCGAGCGGCCGTGTCCCTACGATGCTTTTTCACAGTGGTTTCCTTGAAAAAACTAGTTAACTTTCTTAAAATCTAAAGATAACGAAAGCGGTTTTCTCGTCATTACGAGATGATTAGTGCGTGTTAATACTGATTACATCCTTCAATACCACAACAGCAGGAGAGGATTTATGAGTAGAAATTATGATGTGATATTCTGTAAAACAATCCTGTGTTTAACTTTTAGGTAGTGAGACGACGTTGTTGGTTTGATGATTTGCTTCTACTTCTGATTCATAAGCAATTAGACCTATGGCTCCAGCACATCAATTCAATTCAGTTTATTTCTATAGCCCCAATTCACAACACATGTCATCTCAAGGTACTTTACAGTTCACCAGATCATCCAGTCACATTGATTCAAAGTTTTCTATCTAAGGAAAACCAGCTGATTGCATCGATTCATTGACTCGAATGCAATAAGCAAGCTTGAAGCGACAGTGGAGAGGAAAAACTCCCTTTTAACAGCAAGAAACCTCCAGCAGAACCAGGTTCAGTGTGAGCGGCCATCTGCTGAGGCTGACTGGGGTTCAAGGAGACTGAAGCAGACATAGAAAAAGAAGCGAAGATACAAAAAGCAGGCAGATGAGCACCAAGCCAGCTCCCATGTCAGAGGATTAAGAGAGAGCACATCCAGCTAGTCACAATCAGAGAAACAGGACTACACTGGAAAACAGGCCGATCTCCAACATCTATAAACAAAGGTGTTGATGGCAGCAGCACAGCTGATATTTCTCTCCAGGATGGAGTCACATAGCCTCGTGAGACCATCCTGATCTCGCGAGCTTTCAAGGTTTCACTCGCAGATCAGTCTGGAGACTCTCCATTAAAGAAAATTTGGAGCCATTCACCAAACGAACGTCCAATCAGCGTTGGCTTTGAGGCGGGTTGAGGTGTGACGCAACGAGAAGC
>NW_015151573.1:13051-15765 GCF_000732505.1 Cyprinodon variegatus | reverse complement strand
GCTGGAGAGTTGAGGTGAGTAGATTCTGCTATTTGGTCTGTTCTAGAAGATATCGACAGCAAATTAATTTTAAAAGAGGAACAGAGAAACGCGATAAAGTCTCATCTTCTTATTCTAGGCGCTTTGATTTTTGTTGACAACAACTATGCGTCTCTTAACATACGTCACGCACTCCGCTGCTCTTATTGGTTGTAGGTCTATCCAATTGAGTGCAGAGACATTTTTTTTCCTGGTTCGTTCAAAACACGCCCCATAATCACAGCTCTATGGAGCAGCATCAGACTCATTCTGACTAGAATTGAGTAGGACTACGTCAGGTTAAAGTCTGATCCCCAGTGGAAAGATTTCTAGTCTCTGTGCCCCCACTGTAGAATGTCTGGTGACACCATCACGCTCGGTTAACGTTGATGATGTCACCAGTGCAACAGAAATCAGGACAGCAAACATGAAATGGAACCAGGGCGTAGTAAGTGCTGCGCCATGTTTATTAAATGTAAGCAGAGTTGCTTTGGTTTGTTAGGTCAGAAGCGACTGGTGCGGTGTGGCGACCTCCGTATGTAGCGCTCAATGGTATCACATTTATTATCAGGTCGGCCCGAGGCTTTGTGTCGATCCGAGTCGAGCTGTTTGAAGAAGACTGGGCCGCTTTAACCCGGGTTGCTTGCCGAGTCTTTTGACCCGGGTAGACCAACTGCTACTTAAGAACCAATTGTTCCCGAGTTTAAACAGGTTTTTCGGTCAGTGGAAAAGGGGGATAATTCTTTTGTTTTTCTGATATGTTTTGCAAATGTTTTTCCTCTAGAGGCACCGAAATTAATCCACAAACCTTCACTGATGGCTGTATTCGTCAAATGGAGAGTCAGAGACCTTGTTTCCAAGAATCAATGTCCCAATTTCCCCAGATTTTTGCAGAGTAAAATAAAGTACAACGAACATACAAAACTATGTATTTGTTGGCAATGGTTTGTGGCTATGGGTTGCTCAGTTGCGCAGTGGGAAGCACTGGTGCCTTGCAAAGTAAATCGGCCCTCACACTCTACCCGATTCTCACTCACTATTAATAGTTCTCTTCCATCATTTTTGACAAGTCTCTCAACAAGAAAGCAAAGAAGTTATAATCTCCAATCTATGGACCCAAAGTACAAACTTAAATGCTCAAGAAAAGTTTTTGGTTTTCAGCAGCCACTACCTAGCCTCATGAGACCATCCTGATCTCGCAAGCTTTCAAGGTTTCAATCGCAGATCAGTCTGGCTACTCTCCGTTAAAGAAAATTTGGAGCCGTTCACCAAACGAACGTCCAATCAGCGTTGGCTTTGAGGCGGGTTGAGGTGTGACNAGACCAGACGAAGCTACTATGAGAAAAAGCAGAGAAAGCAGAACGTTAGAGAGAATAATGTATGTTTTGTATAAGATGCATAATGTATATTTTTCATTAAAAAAGTTTCTACTGTATTCCATGCAAGCCAACCATCCAACACGACCTGACAACGAGTGAACAGAAAAGAAAACTAAAAAACTGATTATTTTACTGGTTAATAATCTTGTTATCTTAAGAAATCAATAACTATTTTCTTGTGATAACGGATAATTCCCTCCCACTTTAATCAATTAAATATAATATCATTGATGACAATCTTATATTGAACCAAACTTTTTCTTTTTTCAGCCCTTTGGGGTTGGCAAAGACGCAAACTTTCTTCAAAGCGCTCTATCACTTCAAAGCAGAGAGGAGCACATTAATGGCTCCTGGGATGTAACTGTGAGTTAATTTAGTTACTTGCGTCACGGTAATACGTGATGAGACAAAAGGAAGGTAGACAGAACAACGGTGGAACAGGATTTCAGTTTGTAGATTATCTGACTTGATAGCAGACAAAAAAAAGTGAATGGGTTTGATCATAAAATATAGAAATATAGAAATAATATATCATGTATTGTTTAATTAAAGTCTTCAGTAAGTCTGTGTGTATGGTTCTTCTTTTAAAGGATTGATTTTGTCAAAAAATCCCACATTTTCATATATATTTGATGAGGTTGCCCTTTCTGTCTTTCAGAATAACACCCCCAACTTGACCTTCTTAATGCGTTGAAGTCTGTGCAGTTGTATTCTCCGTATTCTGACTGTAGTAGTTCTATTTCCTTATGATGAAACATCTGATGTGCCTTCCCACATATTAAACTTTAGTTAACAGATGAATGTTAGGGTGTGTAATACTTTGCTTTGATGATCATAATCTATTAAAGACGTTGGCGTTAGGTTATGTTCCTGTTAACATGATTCTTTTTTTACATTTTGAACTGATGTTTTGGATCTGTTATCCATGCATGAATTTAAACTGATGACTAATTTTAAGTCAGATATAAATGAAGCAAAAATAAGCTATAATGAGTACCTGAAAACACTTAACTTATCTGTAAAAGAGAAAATCGGCAACCTAATCTTGCCTTCTGAGCACCAACATTTAAAAGCTTGACCGGCGATGTTCCTCCTTTTTTTTTCCTTTCTTTTTTGTTAGTTTTTTTTTACGAGAAAAATACCTTTCTTATGTCTTTCCCAGAGTGACGAGGATCTGGCAACGCCGGAGTTCAGTGTAATTTTACTTCAAAATGCTGTTCCTATCCATGCAGAATCCTTTCTTGTTTATGTGAGTATGGAAGCCCTGAAAGGACAAGTTGAGAAAAAAAAATCTGGTTAATTTTTTATTTTTTTTTA
>NW_015151573.1:9383-11391 GCF_000732505.1 Cyprinodon variegatus | reverse complement strand
AGTGTTGCTTCAACTGGAGCAACACTTATTTCAAGTGCATATTTACTACCGAGTATTTGGGCCAGGCTAGAGATTTTTTTTTTCTATTTCAAGAATAAATTCTTAACATTACGAGAGTAAAGTTGTAATATTACAAGAATAAAGTGGTAAAATTATGAGAAATAAAGTCGCAGTGAGAATAGTCATGAAATCAAGAGAATAAAGTCCTAAAATTACGAGAAACAAGTTGTATTTATGATAACTCAACAACAAGCGCTGTCTTCCCTAAAATGAGGAATGTGGAGCATCATGTGAAGTTATACTTTGGCATCAGTTTGACAAATCAGGAAATCTTTCAGCAGCAGCATCAAACTGGGCAGGATGTCAAAGTAGACTCTGGTTGCTGATTGGTGGAGCTGGTCGGCCGTCATCTGCTGGGCGGAGCTGGAAGCTTTCTTTCTGAAACGCGTTGTTGTACGATGACGTCATTCTCGTAATATTACAGATTTATTCTCGTAATATAACGACTTTATTCTCACAATGTTACAACCTTATTCTCAAAATAAAAAAAGTATTAGTCTGGCCCTTATACTCCGTCGTACATAATATCTTATCTTATATTAAGAGTAAAAATACTAATTTCATTGCTAAATCATCGTATTAACCTACTCAATTTAAGGCTAAATACACTTGATTTAAGAACTTTTTACTTACTTATAGATCCTTATTTGCAGTGTGTTTATTTGTGTTGACTTTCATTTAAATTTAGACATGTTTTATTTGCTGTTATTCTACCCCATAGAAAAACCTCAATCAGTTTTTGCAGACAGCTGGACTTAATATTACTTAGATGTGATTCATCAATATTTTTGCAGACTTTCTAAAGGCCTTCTAAGGTTTTCTGATGTGTATACCCACAGGATATAACATAACTAACTCCACGTGTTTATTTCCCCCTCACAGCTGGAAGTTTTTATCCCAAAATCAAGTTGTGTTTTCTGCTGTTTCTCTCACAGACGCAGCTAAAGAAATACTGCAAATAAAATCAAAAACCAGGTCATAGTTTCAGTGTTCGCTGTGGCTTTGGTTGTGTGTTGCTTTACGCTCTCTATGGTTTTCTCTTGTTTTCAGTAACTATTCCGCATTATTAACATACAGTAAAAGAGAAAGCAGAATTTTACCCCACATTTCGAACTCTCAGTCTGTTAGCTGACCTGCTTGGTTAAGTGGTCTATGTCTGTTTTGAATTTGTGGCTGCTAAAAATACAACAGTGTGTTTTTCTGTTTTATCAACACTATGTTAAACCTTGTACAATTCCTCTGATTTTTTTTTTCTTTAATAATTCTTAGAAGAAGAATACATTTTAGGAGTTCATTTTGAACCTCTTTTCATACTCCTTTATTTTTTGACTAATGTGTATGAAGCATGAGCAACATTACAATGTTAGCAACATTAGCAGTTTGCCATGGTTCGTTCCCCGGTCACTGTAAAACCCAACATTGAATAGTTGAAACTCATTATTTTGTCAAATCAAATCAACTCAAATTGTGTAAAAACTGGTGTAAAATGTTCTTGTTTTTTGAATACATTTTATCATGATAGGTTTAAGTGATCTGGCCATCATGCAGAGAACCACTCAGAGACCAAGGGAAAAACTTTAACAGGTTTATTAAATGTAGATAAATAACAGAAGTTGGATGTGAAACTCGGTTGACTGGTGAACCGGAACTGGAAAGTCTGAAGGGGAGATTACAGTGATCAGTTCAGGGACCGTAGGAAATTTGACTGAGGCTTGAATATTACTGGAGAGGGACTAACGTTTGAGGGGCTCTTGTTAATCCTTGAATCTAACTTGTGGGGGTTAATCCAGAGAAGAGGGAACTCGTTGGAGGGCGGAAAGATGGACAAGCGTTGGACCCAGAGGAGTAAAGGAGCAGGCTGTCACTCGGATTTCCGATGAGGACTTGAACAGATCATGTGGAGGTTTTCCCCTGCTCAGTGTGTACTCAGTTAATCCTTCCAGGGGAA
>NW_015151573.1:3844-5361 GCF_000732505.1 Cyprinodon variegatus | reverse complement strand
ACGTATGAAATTACTGTGCACAACTTTTCGCACAATTTCATACAAACTGATATTGAGAATACGCTGGTCACTGAGGAAATTAGTTAGAAACATGGATGGGTTGGTTGTGACCAGTGGGCAGTAATCTACAAATACACATTCTGCGTACCGTTAGCCAATCACCTGGGTATGTACAAGTAACAACAAATTTACAAGAATTTATAAAAAATGAATGAGCGCAAATATGTAAAATGTATGAGTGCAAAAGATTTGTATTATTAAATTTACTTGTAAATTTGTGATTTGTAGTTGGAATTTTTTCATATTTTTTGTATAATTGTAACTTTTTAACCTATATTCACAAACTTGTAATTTCACTGATGAAGATCTGATGTCACGCGTACCTAAGAGTCCAACTGATACAAAACGATAATTTACTTATATATTTTAATTTCTTCTCTAATTGATATATCTACACATGTTGTTCATTGTTACCTTACCTACTAGAGGGGCTCAAATCAGGTTATAAGGGAGGGGAAAAGGCCACTGGAAAAACGATCTAGAAATAAGTTAAAATTTCCTAAATTAAGTGTATTTACCCTTTATTTGAGTAGGTAAATTAGATAGTTTGCCAATGGAATGAATATTTTTACTCTTAAAATAGGATAATTAGATAAAATGCACTTGAAATAAGACAATGCAGCTGTGTTTTCTTATTTTAAATGTAAATTGTCTTGTTCCATTGGCAAAATGTCTCTTTTTCCTCCTCAATCCAAGAACAAATGAACTTATTTTCAGAAAAAAATTACTTATACAGATTTCGATTTTTTCCGGTGCAGGATGCTCACATTGCTGTGAAAAGATCAGGTTTGGATACACCTGCTGCTGACCATCACACCTGGATGACATCACTCTGAGCATCATCAGCAGCCATATAATGGCTTCTAATGAACTATTTGGGTAAACCTTTCAGGTCTTCTGTAAAAGCTGTAAAAAGACTAACTAGACTGACCAAGAGAAAACCTGCTAAATAAACTTGAGACTATTGCTCAGTCTTGTTCCTGAAGTGTGTCACCCTTCATATAATTGCTGAGAAGCAGATTTCCAGGTATTGTGACATTTCCCTCAAGTTAAAGATCTCAGTTGTTCGCTTAAATGATATGCCTACGTTTCCTGATCAAACCTACAGAGCTTTGAGTGTCTGTTTCCCTTCCTTAGGCAGAGACTTAGACAACTTTTATTGTCTATTTCATTTAATACAGCTTTTCAGACCGTAAATGAACATTTCCATTCCATAAAGTGCAGCAGTGATCAAATGTAAACAATGCGGGAGAAAAAAAACAAGGTGCATAAAAAGGCATTGATATAGAAGTTCAGAGCATTTAATTAATATATATGGTGCAAACATGCAGTTTTTCTTTTTTTTTTGTTTGGTGTTTAGTGTGATGCAGAGTTTGTGACATGATTTAGAGTTTCTTCAACAGTTCGGCTGTCTGGTCGCAGTGGGGAAGAAACTAGCTACGTTTACATGGACACAA
>NW_015151573.1:2424-3615 GCF_000732505.1 Cyprinodon variegatus | reverse complement strand
GAAACAAAAAACAGTTTGAATAAAGAAAATATGTTTTAGTTGAACTCTTTAACTAGAACAGTCGAAGTGTTTTTAGTCTTGATTTAAAGGAACTCAGGCTTTTCGCACTTTAAAATAAAAAACGTTGAACCAATCAGACTGTGTGATCTGGTTGAATTGTCTCTGTTAAGTGCCTTAAGATGACGTATGTTGTGAATTGGTAAAACCGAATTGAATGGAATCTATTTCCTCTTTATTAGATTTTAAATTGGTGACTATGCTGCAAGTTTCATATGAATTTTAATGCTATTTTTTACTTCAATGCTATGAATCTCAGAGCTCTAAACAGTATTCAGCAGCCCGTGCATCTTGTTTGAGGTTTTAATTTAAAACAAAACCAGACCAAGTCAGGACCTTTATGTCCACTCTAACGACTATTTTCTGTGCATAGAGCTTTTTCTTTTCAAAACTGAGTTTTTAAATGTGATTTGTCTTTATTTAATACTTAAACTTTTTTTTTTTATATTTAAGTACAATCTAGAACCTGTACATAGTGACCCAATAGTTCTGTAAAAGGTGCTTCAGTGGGACCAGAATCTAATTGTTTAATAGTAGAAATATGGCCTCATATTGAGCTGATAAAAGTTTTTTTTTTTTTTTATCCCAATCGGAGAAAATTTAAAATACCATGTGGGGAAACTCCGACTGATTGAAAACGTCACAGAAAAAATGATAACGTCAGAGGTGTTATTCTTGCATGCTGTGCTCCCCCATGTGGTTCTCTGTGGTACTGCGTGACAGATTTGGTGTGTTGTTTTTATTTAATTTTTTCCTCCCCCTGACTTAATGTTGTGAATTCAGAAAGGTCCATTTCTAATTTTTCACACAAAGTAAAAGTCGCACTACTTCATTATGTCTTTACTCAAGTAAAAGTAAAAAGCAGGAGGCCTGCGAGGACCACATGGGGGGCACACGAAGTCTTCTGAAAATTAAACAACTTTATTCTATTCTGTTGCTCTTCTTTTATATCCAGTCAGAGATAATTTCTAAATGACAGTGTCTAAAATAAAATTAGAAATGCTCTAAAGAAATTAATCAAGTAAGAGTAAAAAGTAGTTGGGAAAATGGCTACTAAAGTACTGAGAGACTGATCTACTGAATAACCAGAATTATAACCACAGATTTTATATGTTTATACTCATAAGACCTATA
>NW_015151573.1:0-833 GCF_000732505.1 Cyprinodon variegatus | reverse complement strand
ACTCATTGCATCCCTGCCATGCTGCTGTGTTTACATCTGAGAGGAAGAAGAAAAAGAAGAATCTTTCTTTGCGGATGCGCACTGAGGGATTTCCCCACAACGGTCGGGAGAAAATCAAACATGTTTGATTTTCTCCCGACCTCATGATTCGCCGCTCGTAACCCCCTGTATACCACACCAGCGGTCCCCAACCTTTTTTGCGCCACGGACCGCTTATATGCCGCCTTTAAAATGTGGCGGGTAAATACGATCATATAAAACGATCCGACTGGCATAAGATCAAATACAAACAGCATGAAAATAAAACTGACCAATATGTTGAATTGGTGGGAGCCCTGAGCTTGTTTCTCCAAAACAAGCCGGTCCCATCTAAGGCGTAACGGGAGACAATGACATAAAGTGTTCTCCTGATGTCCAGTCTGCTCCGTAGCTTTGTTTAGGTCGCTCTAACCGCAGGAAATAGGATGCAGGTTAGGGTTATAGATAGGGGTGTAAATCACATCCATCATGGCGATTCGATTCAGTATCGATTTCCTGACCCAACGATTCGATTATTTTGGATACTCAAGAATACACCACGATTCAATTCGGTTAGTCGATTAATTTTTTATTTTTTACACCTTACAGGCTAAACAAAGTTTCAAGTTTGAAATGAATCAATGACACTGTAATATCGTTATGCATTTTTTTTTTTTTGAAGCAACAGCAAATAACAGAAGTAGAAAAGTTGCATCAAAAAATACTGCAAAAAATCAGTGCAATGAGTGCAACGCAATACCTCGGCTCCAGACGTCCCGCCCCCTCCACAGACGCTCCGCTGCTCCTCTCACAGA
>NW_015151572.1:240377-245944 GCF_000732505.1 Cyprinodon variegatus | reverse complement strand
AGCAGACATAGAAAAAGAAGCATAGATACAAAAGGCAACTGTCAACCAGCTCCACAGGCGGCCCCGTCCAGGAAACACACAGCCAGGCAGACAAGCTCCGAGCCAGCTCCCATGTCAGAGGATGAAAAGGGAGCACATCCAGTTAGTCACAGTCAGAGAAACAGGACTACACTGAAAAACAGGCAAAGCTCCAACATCTAGAAACAAAGGTGTTGACGGAAGCAGCACAGCTGATATTTCTCTCCAGGATATATTTAATTTATCTCGTAGATTCCAATCCTTTATGCCTATAAAGTTAGCTGATCATCAAATTACTGCAGTGGACTACATGTATTTTAAAAGTGCAACAAGGCCTTCCATGAATAAAAACTGGGAATATATTTCCACAGTTGGTGAGTGAAATCCAAACAATGTGCTGTCTGGTGTAAAAACCTCGGATAAGGGGAAGAGTTGCCCTCAGATCCCACATCCTCCGCCACCGCTCCGTGGTGGCGGAGGATGTGGGCGAGGATGCTAATCTAGGGCTTCGTCAGATAGCTGTGATGTGGGCACCGTTTGAAAACTCCGACCTAAGAGAATCATGGATGGGCAGACGGAAAACTGAGAGACAAACAAATCAGAAGTCCCACAGTGTTTTGTCTTAAAATGGGATTTGTGTTCCTGGTCTGGTTGAAGCTTGATGCAGGGGCATCCTTACCACTGGTGGCCTCCTGCCTCATGCTGCTGAACCGTGTAACCAAACTGGGCGTCCGTAGAACCGTGGAAGATCTTATAGTTCTTGGTGTCGAAGTTGAAGCAGAGCTGGAGATCTAAAAGGAGAGAAGATCCCACTTTACTAAAACAATCGCTAATTACTTGCAACCATTCAGTCTTGTTTTTGACAGCCATCTTAGATTTAATCTTCTTCAGGACGAAAACCATCCTTAGTTTTAGTCACATTTTAGTCATTACTATATGCAATAGTTTTAGTGGGTTTTAGACGATGCACTGTGTAACCTCGCAGCTGGATTTCCAGTGAGAAAATGAACTTGTCAGGCGAAGTGAAGTGGAAGTATCTGCGGATTCATTCAACTTCACAGCATTCAGCTTCCATCAAACACACAATCTCTGTTTAAATTGATACAGGTGGTGGACTAAACCATTGACATGAAATTTAACTCCTCCTCACTTCCATCTAAGAACACACATTTCAATCAAATATCTACACACATTACGGTTATTTTTTTTTTACATTTTCTGATTTAAACTTACACCCAAACACCATAGAAATCCCAGAAAAATGTGTACATCTCCCCCTATATTTTCCATGGTCTCTCCCAAAACCTATAAAAGGTGTCTGGACCCCCAGGGAAGCATTTGTCCAAACAGCCTGAACACAGAAAAGGCAGGTAAGTAAGTTCCTAGCACCACTACACTTCTTTTGCACTCACTACCAACAGACCTTACACAAACATTTGCTTAAGTTTCTAAATACCGTAGTAGTGATGGCGAGATAAGGCCTCATCGAACCGTTTGGCCAAATTGCTTCAACGATCCCCAGAGTTCATGGGGCTTCATGTGAATATGTCACCACCTACTGGTGGTGTGCAGAATTACAGTTAGTAATAGAATATGTGATTTTTTTTTGGCAATTGTTTTTCATTTTTTTGTTTTCCCATTTAAGTTCCTTTGTAATTGTTAATGATTGGTGTGTGTAATAAAATCTTTTGTAAGTTTTTTTTTTGTGTAAAATGTTTTAGAAGAAAACAATCATTGTAGGTACACAGTTTTGCCATTTTGGTGAAATGAGCTCAGCAGTCAGTAAAAGTGTTGGGCAATGATGAGCAAAATGAAAGGTGTTTGTCATTTTTATTCAAAAATGATAGTTTGTCCATAGTTTTTGGTTTTAATTGGGTTGGAACTTATATGTTCAATCAATGTTTTGGCTAAACCAACCAATCTAATTTGGCAGTGTTTCTACAAAATCTATATTTGTGAAAAGGCAAACCAATGCAGATTAGTCACATTAGACAAAATACTTAAGTATAATCGCAACTTTCAAAAGTCAACATTTGGTCTTAAACCATCAGCCTCAAGAATGAAAGTCAATGTCTTACAGCTGACCCCACCAATATAGATAACTATTGAAGAGACAGCAACAGCACTTAACACTACAGCTACAGTTGTGTCCAGCGGTTTGCTCAGAGTCTGATCATTACATTGTTTAATCTAACTAAAATAGTTTTAACCAACTAGATTGGTTGTTTTCCCAACCAATCTATTTTTAGAGTCTATCCAGCTGACAGCAGCTCTCCTACAAACTCCTACATCTTGACTGAACACTGAGGCTGTTTAGATGCCTGTCTAAGTTCTTTCTGACCCACTTTCCGACGTGGTCACCTGGTATCTCGATGTGTGACACCACTGGTGCAAACCTATGCTTACAGTGCAGGGTTAAATTAAGTGTTCCAGTGCTAAGCAAGCTAGTTTTTAATAATGTGCAAAGGTCCCGTTAAAGTGCTATAAGCTATTTACTAAAAAAAAAAACAATTTACATAAAAATAGTTCCAGCAATGAAGACCTCTTCATTCATAAAACAGGTAACCTTTATAATTTGAAATGACAACCAGATTCTTTACTAAACTGACAGCTCTATCCTAGATGCTACAGTAGCTGGGTATTGTTTTTTTCTCATTGGTCCTTTCTTGTTTCTGCTCTGCTCACACCTGCTCCTAATCTGCTCGTTAAGCCTCTCTTAGTCTCAGTCTCCTACAAATACTCTCTCTGTTCTGTTCTTCTTTGCTGGGTCCTTGTCTAACCACATCAGGCTCCCTCCTACTCGTCTCTCTGAGCGTTCCTCCTGGTTATTAAGTTATTCCCCTGATGACTCCATGGTTTTTGGTAACGTTTGACTTATGTTTTCTTTTTTTCTTTTTTTTTGATCTTTGATTTTTTTGGACTCCTGGTTCCTTGTTTTGTTTTTGGACTTTGTTTTCATTACTCATCATTAAATCTACTATAAATTCACCTCTGCCTTCCTGCCTCTGCTTTTGGGTCAACAATTCACAAACAAATCCTGAAACTTAGTTAAGCAAATTGTGCAAAACAGCAATAAAAAAATCTAAATCCTACCAGATTTATAATCCCCATCCTGCAGATATATTAGAATCTGTCCTTAAATTACAGCCAAACCCATTTACACAGTAACCGATAAAAACCTTTGGATAAATCAAACATTACCGCCACATATCTGACTCAATTACCATTAAAACAACTATTTTCATTCATTTCAGACAAAACTATTCACATACTTAGATTATATTAAACTGCACTTCCAATATTCGCCACTGTTTGGCGCCAAGTAACCTTTCTTCTGATCACGGAGCAGCCGGCTTGCTTGGTCTCGCAATGAATCCTGGGAAAACCAAGGATAGCGAGGATACATCGACCCGTCAATCCCGAACCCTTCAAATCGGGCAAAAAGGATGCATTTGCTGGCCACATAACGATGAGTCTTGGAATCCGACCAGACCTCGGCGCCGCGCTATGAAGTAATCGCCCATCGAATCTGGCCTTAGAAGGACGCATCCCATGAATTCGAACAGGCCCAACGTGTCGATTCCCATTGACTTCCATTGATTTTCAATCATTTTGAACCCTTTCTATGCCCTAACCATCAAAATATCCCTAAACCTACCATTGCCCTCTCACAAACCAACTACCAAATTAGCTGGTGAGGAAATGTCCTAAATCTAAAAATATTTTCCCCACTCTGATGCCTAGACATCAGTGCACGCGCACATCTCTATATCAGTTAATCAGTAAAAAAATAAAATCATTTTCATCTGGGAGCGGCCATTTTTGCCCAAATAACCCCTCCTTCCTGCCATCTTCTGGCAGTGACGTCACGGTTAGAGGCAGGTTTACCATTAGGCAGTGGTAAATCTGAACTGTCTTCTCCGTTCAGAGGGCCCCCTGCTTGTCTTTGCTTAGGGCCCCAAATTTCCTAAATCCGCCCCTGTATACAGTAATTTGCCACCTCTGGAACAAGTAGTTCTAATCTAAACCAGAAGGTGGCAGCACTCTTACCTACTTTTTAGCTATATATTTTAGAATATAGTTAGTATATTTTTAAAGTTTTGGTTAGTATTTTAACCAAAACCTGAAAGACAAAAAAACTACAATAATATACTTTTGATAAAGAGGAATAATGTACAATTCTTGCTCTTTTACAAGTATTTTTTTAGATTATATATATATATTGGAAAATTTGTCTCTGTAGTCATCTACAAATCTTCTTTTTAAGTAACGATAAAGAATGACAGCTTAACCCATTTCATGTATATATTTTGTAGGAATATATAAATGAATATAAATATATAAATAAGATTAATTTAAAATGCCCCAATGTATAACTACAGAATGTGCATAGCTTTATGAGCAAGAGCCTCCTAATAATCTAGGCTGTCTGCAGTCATTTATTTGGAATGAACATGCAAATATAGTGCGTGTTCATTTTCCAGTTTGTCCATTGTGCTCAGCATAGATTGGCCGTGAAATCTCTCTGGCGCGTAACCGTTTATGGCAACCCCTCAGTACGCATTGGTCCCTGCCTGGGAACCCCATGATCATTTTCTGAAACCCCCTCTGAGTGATGAAGGGCCGGGTCAAACATGCACACCCCTGCCTTCACGTAGCTCCCCTTCTCCCTATTTTTGTTTCTACAAAACCACTAACTACTCTGAGGCCACATTATTTCCTATTTCATTTTATTTCCTCTCTTGTGCGGTATAGACTGTTGTTTATTACTGACGGTCTGCTCAGAGTGCGACTACCTGCCAGCACAGATGGTAATGATCTTTTTAAGAAAAGTTTCTCACTCTTTATAGCAACGGTTTCCTCACAGCTGAGAGAAACTGTTTTCTGCATGAGCCGACCCAGGAATGATTTATCAGATCTGCTGGCAGGAGGCACAGAGGGCTTGCCAGAGTGAGGATACAGGATTCTGATCCATGTCTGAACGTCTGGTTTTGCTGCCACTGATTTGACTAACTTGGATGGTTCTCTGGCACTGACTGCACATTTTTTGCATTTTTCACAGAGCTGACTAAACCTTTCCTTTGTCAGATGTTGCTCTTGGTGGGATACAGTGTTTATTGGCTGTACAGGCTGCATATTTATTTTTGCTGCTATCATAAATGAAAACAGAAGCAGCCACTGCAGATATAAAGTCTGAACTTTAGGTGCAAAATTTACCATTTCTCAAATGAAGTGGTGCTGTAAGGTATGCCTCCAATTAGAACAGAAATGGAAGTGATTATGAGAGAAGGAAGCAGCTTTTAGACGTGGCTCTGCAAGTCATTTCTTCAGCAGGCAGACAGATGGCTGGCTTTGAACCACTGCAGCTCCTGCTAGTGTCACTTTCCTGGCAGGTAGAACAGGCTGTTCAGGCTCTCTTCACATCATGATGATACAGAGCGATGTGGAAAACTCTAATCTTATTCAAGGTAGTCATAGGCTCAGTTTCTGGTTTAAAGGTGATTTGCTGGAGGTTAGGTTCCACCTGGTCTATCTGTCACCGGGGGGAG
>NW_015151572.1:238151-239591 GCF_000732505.1 Cyprinodon variegatus | reverse complement strand
TTTCTCTGCTCTGCTTCCATTAGATTCAGGCAGTTGCTCTATATTTTGTCCAATCAGATTTCACCCTCTGTATTTCTATGTCAAATCTGCCCAGGGCCTTCAGAATCAGCAGTGCTGCTAATGTTACCTTTACCTCTTTACCAGGACCTCTCATAGAGGTGTGACCTGCCAGCCCCCCTCTCTGTGAGAACAGACAAAACCACAGAGAGAACCAGATCCTGCTCTTTTTGCCTCCATCTCCCTTGCCCATGAAGCTGGGGTCCACTTTGGCTGGTTCTCCGCCACAGTGGAGATGCGGGCCCAGGGGGACCCAGACCTCCAGAATCATCTCTGCAAAACTGCTGCAAAACAAACCCTTTGCAACACATTTCTCTTGAGTTTCAGAACTTAAAGAGCCAAACTGGAGAGAAGGACAGCCTAGATGAACAACTGAGACAAAGAACCCCTGGTTGCTGAGCTGCAGCTGGATGAAACTCAGCCTTCCAAATGGACATGGACAAAAAGGTTTGCAGGTCAGGAATAATTAGGGACAGAACAAACAATATGTGTTTTGATGATGTTGATCATTTCACGTGTTTACTGATGAGTAAAGTCAAGCTAACAGAATGGACTGCATGCTACGCTATGCTACAGGAATATGTGTTGAGTTGTTGTTGAGGCTTGGACAATCTTTATTTCACCAAGGGTTAAACACTGATATAACATTAGTGTTCATGTGTTCCTTAAGTGCTCATTGCATTTCCATCACCAAGTATGACCAAGAGTCATTTAGTGGAATCCTGATGTCTATATATATATATATATATATATATATATACATACAACAACCGAAATAATATCTGATTAAATAAGATATTTACCACCCCTACTGGGGAGGGCAATAGACATCTTAAAGTATCAGAAATATAAATTCTTAGCTGGCTGGGAATTTAACAGAAGATAAAATCACAACACCAGCATATTCTCAGTCAGTACGCATGCCCAAGACATCAGATTTGTGTTTATCGCTTTAGTTTTGTATGAAAAAATAAACTTTAAACTATTTCAATGGGCGTGTATCCTTTACTCATGTACAAAAAAAAACAAAAAACATAAACGGGGATAGATTAGATTAGATTAGATTAGATTAGATTAGATGAGCTTTATCTCACAGCGGAGAAATTCACTCATCATATATTGGCATAGAAGTTAGAGAAGAAGGTGCAAACAAGGAGGAACAAGGTGCATTAAGAAGAATAAACAATATATATACAGTATATCCAGGTATATACAGTATATCAATATAAATAAGTATTAAGGTGCAAGTGTACATGTATTGCACACAATGAAAAACAAAATAAAAATAAGAAATAATAATAAAAAAAATACAAGGTAGTAGCACAGAGGTTTGAGGTGACATATGTACAATCCGGGTGGCTTATATACAGGTGGATTTACTTT
>NW_015151572.1:235667-236640 GCF_000732505.1 Cyprinodon variegatus | reverse complement strand
CCCCGCCCCTACATCAGCATTTTCTGTTCTCTGATTGGTCAGTTAGAGCAAAATGTTTACAGCCAAGTTAAGCTAACAAAGTTCTGTATTTTAGATTCACTTTTGTTCAAGGATTATCTGGCCTCAATGGCTGATGCTAATTTGAGATAATAAGACTTCTTGCACAAAGACATAAGTTTATAAATAATATAAATTATATATATATTAAATAATCAGCATCTCTGTCGAGTGTGATATATTTTATTTCCATGCTTTATACTCTATTTTATCTGGTAATTAGATGCATATTGAATCTGAACGTCTCCTGACATAAATGTTGCAGAGCTGTGGTTATAGAGTAGAGGATTGAAGTTGTCTTAACTGGGCTTCTTGCTAGTTGATCTCTGTATTAAACCTTCACACTAATATTCCTCTCTTATATATATGTGCTTGTTACATTTCATATTTGAAAAATATTGGTGGTTTCTGTTCTTTAAAAAAAAAAAAATAAAAAATAAAGCTTATGTTATGCTCTCTACAAGCCCATATTCAATTTATCAGTGTTGATTTGGATTTACATGTTATTTTATGGTTACCAATGGTGACCACATAGAATAGTGCAAAGGAAAAACAGTTTAACTGAGGCAAAAAATGACGTCCTGGTGTAACAGTGAAAAGTCTGATAAATAAATCTGGTAGCTACAGTAGTGAGGTAACAAATAAAAGTCTGAATGGAAACATAATAAGAGCTGTGATAACTCTCTGACCCGTGATTTATGGATAATATGACTGAAACTTCCCTAAAGTGGCTTTAGGCAGAAATAAATCATGGTTGATTATAGTTAACACCTGTGGTAAAATTTTCGCAGGTAAGGGCCGACAGGAACCTGCGGGCATGAACAGGAACCACCATTGGTAAACGGGAACCACTAGTGGTGAACGGGAACCATCTGTGGTGAATGAGAACCAGCAGTGTTGAACGGGAACCACTAGT
>NW_015151572.1:232836-234990 GCF_000732505.1 Cyprinodon variegatus | reverse complement strand
GAACCAGCAGTGATGAACGGGAACCACTAGTGGTGAACGGGAACCACTAGTGGTGTACGAGAACCAGCAGTGATGAACGGGAACCACTAGTGGTGAACGGGAACCAACAGTGATGAACGGGAACCACTAGTGGTAAACGGGAACCCCTAGTGGTAAATGGGAACCACTAGTGTTGAATGGGAACCATTAGTGGTGAATGGGAACCACTAGTGGTGAACGGGAACCACTAGTGGTGAACGGGAACCACTAGTGGTAAATGGGAACCACTAGTGTTGAATGGGAACCAGCAGTGGTGAATGAGAACCAGCAGTGATGAACGGGAACCACTAGTGGTGAATGGGAACCATCTGTGGTGAACGGGAACCAGCAGTGGTGAACTGGAACGAGAAGTGTTGAATGGGAAGCATGTGTGATGAATGGGAACCAGTAGTGGTGAACGGGAACCATCAGTGGTGACAGGAACCACTACTGGTGAACTGCAACCACCAGCAGTGAAATGGAACCACGAGTGGTGAACGAGAAGCCCCAGTGGTGACAGGAACCATCAGAGAGGTGAGTGGAACCATTAGAGTGGTGAACAGGAACCAGCAGTGGTGAGTAGAACCATCTGTAATAACCTAAAAAGGCTAAAAATCTAGGTAAGCAGCTCTCTTCTTTCTATGAGATTGTTTTTTAGCAAAGAAGAGAGAATTTGGCTCCATAATTGTATCAGATGTTTAGATTACTGTTTAAATGAGAATAAGGTTCCTGCAGCATGAAGCCAGATGCAATTTGAGAGTTTTCTCAAAATGTTGGTGTGGGGATAAATGGCTGTTCTCCTGTTTTTAATGAAATATTTTTTTATCAATCATCTCCAGAGGCTGTAGAGACACCTCAGAACAGAACCAATGTTCTTAAATAACTTGCTGTTTTTTTAAGTCATTTTAAGTCCTTTGCTCTGCAGCTGTTACCCAGCAGATGAAAGCAGAAGAGATCCAACTCTCCACGACAGACTGAAAGAAGATCTAACACTGAAGGACCTCAGCTTCCTCTAGAAGTCCAGTCGGCTCTGTCTGTTCCTATCTAGGAACTGACTCCCCAGTAAGGTCTTGATTCCAGAGCAACTCTTCCAGCCGCTTCAGCTCTTCTCTCATGATGAAAAGGTGGTTTAACAGACAATTGTTTAGTTCTTATTCGGGATCAGGATTGTTTCCACACCATGCTACCTGCTCCTTGTACTCAGCTTATTGTCCATCTCTGCAGAGTCATTTTAGTGTCCTGTGCTTCTGAACCTCCTGCTGACAGAAACCCTTAGTCCAACAAACCCAATTTTGAAACCTGAACCTTTATTTTCTGGAGCTCATAATCAGCCAGAGCTGGATATTAATAATCATGGTGGCCCATCATGATTGGTAATATACTGTGACTAACCAGATCTTCTCTCTTTCACCCTTTAACATAAAAACTGGCTCAGAGCTCATCTGAATAACCGTTTCTTTAGTTTCTACAGTTTGCTTTTCTACCATAGAGAGTATTTGTAGATCGGTGCTTCTATGTTCATTTTCTATAGCTCCATTTCCACCACCCTCTGAAAACCGATCCGTGTGGAGCTTGGATCAATTAACCGTGCCGAGCTTGTTTCCTTACGACCTTTTCCATACCACGCTAGCCTCCTAGTGGTGATCTACAGTTCTACTGCTCTCTAGAGGTAAAGAAGCAAACCAACATGGCGGCACCCGTAACATTCAGGAAGTTTGCGGAGAGTCAGAAGAAGAAGGCAGCCTTTGGTGAATTTACTTGACAGAGTCGGCTTTTGGGAAGTGGATACGACAAAGGATAGTCTAATCAGGGCTTCCAGACGCACGAAACGACAACAGACATTAAGGTTCATCACACTGCTAAGCAGAATCATCTCTGGAAATCGTGTGGCGTGGTAGGGAAGATAGGATTTTAAGAATGATTACGGAGGCTGACTTTCAGGAGATGACACAGTCTCCTCATGCTCTCTTTGTTATCTGAGAACTGAGCCAGATCTGAATAACGCTGAGCCCTACTGATGAACTAGTACCAGGGTAGTGTGGTTTGGTTGGCTCTGGCACAGTCGGGTTCAGTTTTGCGTGCCATTTACACTCAATAGTTATCTCGGTTGCTTGGACCAATCTCAGGGTAGTGGAA
>NW_015151572.1:229858-231535 GCF_000732505.1 Cyprinodon variegatus | reverse complement strand
TGTTCAAAGGGAGTTTTTCCTCTCCACTGTTGCTACATGCATGCTTAGTGTGAGGGATTGCTGAAGAGTCAATGAGTCGATCCAAGCAAATATCTACTGTCTCTACCTGCTCATTCTGGAGGAGAGAATCCTACAAAGCCAGTGACTCGATGCAATCAGGTTTTCCTTAGTTATAAATCTTTTACCTGACTGGTCGATCTAATTGAATCGTGTCTGTAAAGAGCGTCCAGATGACAGAAGTTGTGAATTGGGGCAGCATAAATAAACTGAATTGAATTTGATAAACATTTAATGGGTGGACATGCAGGATGTCGAAAGAGATATGCACATTGAGAGGTTTCAAAAATGATTATTTAGTGAAAGAAATTAACCGTAAAATAGTCTATGTGGTAAAAAGAAAACAGTAACTGAGTAATCAGTAATCTGATCTGAAAGTTGAAAATATGCAAAATAATTCAGAAGAAATCCTTCATTTTTTGTTGAGTATAATAGATTTTTACCCCTTTAATTAAATAACTATTTAGTAAATTGGTAGATTATTTAATATAGGTCAGTATGATAAATAATTATTGATAGATAACGTTATGACAGGCAGATTCTTCACTCAGTGTATGAATGTCTGGCTCTGCTGTCCCTTAAATGTGACTAAATGCTTGAAGGGAAATTAAAAATTTAAATTAAGATGCTGCAAACATTACAATCCGGCATGCCTTTAAAGCCAACCTGCTTGGTGTTTACTAACCTGGCCACAGGGTGCAGGTCCACAGCACAAGGAGAGGGTGAAAATCCATGAGTCGTATTCAAAGCAAAAACAGAGCAGAGTGAGAGAGTTTCTGGTTTCAGACTGGTCTGTTCCCTCTGCTGCTCTGATGTTGGACAGAGACGTTGAGGAGGTGCTTAGAGTAGTAATCGCACCTCCTTCTGACTCACTCATACTGCAAAAACAATCTAGAAATAAGCAAAAGAGTCTTAAAGTGTCCTTCCCCTAAATTAGGCAGGTAAATCACATGATTTGCCAATGGAGTGAGGTTTTTTTTACTCTTAAAATAAGGTAATTAGATAATATCTAGTTGAAATAAGTCAATGTAATTTTTTTTTCTTATTCTAAATGTAAATAGTTGTCTTCCATTGGCAAAGTGTCTCACTCACCTCCTCAATTCAAGAACAAATGCATTTATTTTAAGAAAAAATTATTATTTTGACTTAATTTTTTTTTGCAGTGCATGTGGCTGCTCTGCTCACAGAGACGTCCTACATCACCTTACACCTCACCATTTCTCTTCCAAAGAAAGTAGCTTTAATCTCTGTGGCGCTGCAAAAAACAGGAAATTCCTCCAACTGTCTGTGATTCGGCTCAGACCAGATGTGCCTTAATGTACTTAAAATGAAAAAAAGTCTGTCAAGAACTCAGACGCTTTGTTCGTATCGACTCCCTTAAAGCCACCTGTGCCTGAATGAAGTCTGTATTTGTTTTTATGTTGTATTAAAGCCGTAGGGAAATCATATTTAAATGTCAAATCATTCTGGCCTAAATGTATGTAAATGTACTCTTTATCAGACCATATGTCCCAAAAGTTAGAAAATTTCTATTTAAAAAAAAATCCTGTCTTAAAATCTGTGTTTTTTTCCGTTATCTTCTGCAGGCCAGTTAGTCAGCCTGAACACCTAAATTCGGCC
>NW_015151572.1:226704-228218 GCF_000732505.1 Cyprinodon variegatus | reverse complement strand
CCCTTGATAATCGACCAATCACATTCACTTTTTGCAACTTGCAGACGGTCCCTAAGCTTTGGACATGAGGGCCAAAAAGAGCGGGGATCCAGGTGGAAAAAGGGTCCCAGCGTTCTCACGCACCTCGCTCTACTAGCTGGTTCACCTTCACCAGTCGTTTTCCAAAATGGCGGTCATACAAACAAAACTAGCTGGTAAGGTACCAAACAAGAAATATGCATAGTGTAGAGCGGATGTAGATTAGACCAATCAGAGGCCTCCTGTCTTCGCTCACCTTCAATTTTGGAGAGGTGCAGCAGAGTGTCTGCTGAGGGGGGCGGGGCATATCTGCGTTCGCTGTGACACACGGTTAATGAGCACGGTTAATGAGCATAAATCAGTCTGTTCCTCAGTGTATATATACCCTTCCTCTGCAGTTTGTCTTTGCTGGATCTTCATCATTGTCTTCATCAGTTCCTGTCACTCACCTCCCAGTAACTGGACTTTGGCTGCTTTAAATCATCTCTGCCTCTGTATTTTGGCTCCAGCTTCACACTAGTGATGGGTTCATGCAGCGCCATTAAGCGTTTCAAATTGCCAACCTGTATTGATAGTTGTCGCTACTGTGTCACTGAATACTGACACCTGCTGGACATTAAAAACACTACAGGCCAACTCTGACAGACTAAACTGACACTGATTTGATGACCCATATAAAAATCATATTTAAATCCATTGTTTGCTTCAATGTATATTTCATATTTTCGTTTGAATTGAAAATATGTTCGATATTTTGAGATTTTTAGACAATCCATTGATTTAAACAGATAACGGGAAATTTTAAATGAGCATGTTGGACCAGGATTTATTTATTTATTTAAGATAATAACTAAAGGAAGAACACCAAATTAAAAGTCAATTCTAATTTGGATAAGTGGATTAATAACTGAGAGGGAAAGAGTGACAAAACAAGAAAATTAAATCATATATCAGATCAGAATGGTCCCTGTCACCTAAAGCCTTTCTTTTCCTCTGAGGCTGATCCATTTTTCTTGATTAAATTAATGATGAACTGCAAAAGATCAGAATTTTTTTTGGCAGATTTGTTACGTTGAAAGATGCGCTTATAGATTAGTGCGTCAGTCAGTTCGAAACAGCTCCTGTTTCGGCCACCTGACTTTCTTAAAACGACGCGTACACTGACACGTGGGTTTTCATGCTGCATTTAAAACCAAATTCCACCCACCAATGACCAAGTGTGTTTCTTCCTGAAACACGGAAGCCTCATCCATCCATTTAACTCAGCTGCTACTATAGCTGCATTATCTGTAGTCAGACAAACGAGCTTCGCTTCTTCTAAGCTCCAAGCTGCCATAGTGTCTTTTAGACCAGTAGTGATGTTTTCTTCTGTGTGAACTTGTGGCTAGAATGACGCTGGTATTAGGATTATTTATGCTGAAGATGTGTGAGTCTGTTAAACCGTAAAAAGACCTGCCTGCTGCGCGTCAGAACTAATGTTTCCCAAGTTTATCTAA
>NW_015151572.1:221366-225686 GCF_000732505.1 Cyprinodon variegatus | reverse complement strand
TAAAGCTGAAACCATGGAAGTCTCCTCATTTGCAAATGTGTAAGATGTTAGCAAGCTTGTTTCTAGCTAAATATTTAGTTTGTTAAATAAATATTAAGTTCGGAGCTGAATATTTATTTGGCAAACTGAATATTGAATAAACAAACTATAAATTTAACAAACAAATTATTTAGCTTGGAAAATAAATATTTAGCTTGGAACTTTTATTTCTATAAATGAATGAATGGCATAGTGAAAAAATAACCCCCTCATTTTTCTCTTAAAACACGTTGAATAACCATAACTATTGCTCCTAATTTTTGACTGCTTAACTTTACAAATGTTGCCACAAACACATTCACTGCATAATAAAATGATTCAGCTCAGTTTGATTTATTCAGTTTATTTAAACAGGCCAGTTCACATCACATATCTGAAGTTATTTTACAGATACAATTAATTCAGATCATCAAGATACATTGGCTATCTATCAGTCATCAATTGGTTATGCCAACACATGCACACACGTATGTACTGTACACTGGTTATTTGAAAGAATTTAAGTTGAATGTCATATCGCTTTAAAGCTAGTCATGTACTAGCTTTGTAGACATGTTTGATGGTGTAACACTCTTCCACCTACAGCTCGCTTCTGGGCTTTTGAGTTTTAGTGGTTTCCAGGATTGTGGCTGCTCCTGACTTTCTGCAGCCGGTAGAATGGCCTTGTTTGTCTGAAGCAACTTCACCTTCCTATCCAATCCCTGCAAAAAAAAAAAAAAAATGAAACAAACCAACATGAAAGTGATCAATGCTGCAGCCCTACTGGAACGGTTAAAGGAAAAGTCTGCTCATATTCAGAATTCAAACTTCTGAAAGTACTTTAAATATGAAATTATTACATACATATTATTACTTAGATAATTGTGTGTTGTGACAAACACCAGATACAGCACTGGGACTTGATCAACAGCCGATACCGCACCGTGACGTCACAAACCAGTAGGTGGCAGTAGTGTTCTTTGACAAACATGGATGACTCCAGTAAAGCACATTCAAATAAAAATTACTATTAATTAAAAACACTGATCATTTATTGAACAGTATGGAATCATTTTTATATTTAAAGTACTTTCAGAAGTTTGAATTATGAATATGAGCGACTTTTCCTTTAAGGGCAGATCTGGCAGTCGTTGTTGCTAATGGTGAAAAATGTTATTTCCTTTAAGTGTGAAACCTAAAGGCAAGGTATACAGCAAAAAGACAAGAAGCAGCTGAAGATTAAATCTGAGGAAGGATAGTTTTGTATCAAATGTAATATCATTTTACATGAAAGTTCCTATTTGGTTTTCGCTTCAATCAGATTTGCCCATTTTTATTCTTTTATTTATTGATAATAATATACTTTTGGATTTGAGGTATTGTGCACAATCTTTCAGGGTCGAGGTCCTTGAGGATCATCTCATCTATTGGTTGACCCACATATTTTGCACCTAATGCCAATGTGCACTGCATGCTCTTTTAGTTTATTAGAAAATAGGAAGGACTTAGAAATAAGTGGATTTGGAAGATTTTTTATGTGATGGCAGGAGAACAGGAAGAAAAAAAAACAAACAGGACAAAACCATTTTCTAGGCAATATCTTGGATTTTTTTTCATTGCTCAACCTTTTAAGAGCACAAACACCCATCATTGTGAAATAACATGTTGCATGGACTCACTCGTTTGGTTACCAGCTCCTTTGGGTACCTGGAAATGTTTTCCAGTATACGCTCCGTCCTCTCCCAGTCTGCTAACAATCCATGGTGGCAGTACTCAGACCGGCAGGATATGATTCGCTGGTAAATTGCTTGATTTTGGTGGCTGATTAGGGCTAGCTCCTGCTTCCTTTTGCTGCCATTCAGACTACAGATAAATAAAAAAAAGTTCATAAAAAAGTTAGGTAGTATCTTTAGTTAAAGTAATGAGGAAGTTTTCTTTACCAAATTTTGTTAACCTGATCTGTGTAATGTAAGGTCTATAGCCGGTCCTATTATTGATTATCATTAATTCTCAGGAGGGGGAAAGGAAACCCTACTTATGGATGACGAGCTGTCAGTCAAAGGCTTCCTGGTGGTACTTCCTGCATGATTGTGTCTACAAGGCCCAGTCAGGAGGAGGCTTACAGAACAGGCTTGTCTCTGCCCAACCTGTCAAAACACATTTTCCTTTTTGAAAGTAGAAAATCAGTCCGGATGCCTCCTGGTTGTTTCTCTCTTAAAATGTTCCAGGCATCTCCACCAGCAGGAGGCCCAGGACACACTGGGGTCCCTCAGGTGGCCCTGGAATGCCGTGGGCTCCTGGATAAGTGAGGACGACGAGGACGACAAATGTCTCAATGTACTTAATGAGTGCAACTATTACTATGGTTTTTACATAAAAATTTTATTAAATGATTTTTTTGTGGACTATTCGAGAAACAAGTTTATGACCTCTTTGTCAGGATCCCAGTTTTTGTGTTCGTCTGTTTGTCTTGTCTTTTGAGTTTCTCCCTTCCGCCACCAGGAGGCGCCTGGCTCCGGTTTGCCTCCTCACACACCTGCAAGTTGTTGCCTCATCACTGGACTGCTCTTAAGCTGCTGGTTGCCACTACTTCGACGCCAGAGTGTTTGCCAGTTTGGGGTACTCTAGCCAAGCCTTGTTTATGCTGAGTCTAATCTGAGTGTTTTTTTTTTTTAGTTTTAGTTCTCTAGCCAAGCTGAGATCACATTTTGTTTAACTAAGCGCTTGTTTCTCCCTGAGTCTCAACTTTGTTTGTTCTTTGCCTTTCGGCAGGAAGCCTTCCTGCAAACTGGACCTTTCCGGCCGCCTTCACCCAAGTGGGATCAACTGAGTCTTACACTGAGCGACGGATTCCAAACAGGAGGTTTGGATCCGGCCCCTTTGAGCACGCTGAGATCACTCTCTGAGTAAGGAAGTCATCTTCACCACGACCCGTTCAAGTACCACAGGAAAACTGAGTTGCAACCAGTGGCTGCATCATTCCACTCCGTCCGAGTTCTGGGTAAACCCTGTTCCACCCTCCACCGAATCAAACAAACCCTGGAAGACCAACACACAGACTGGAGTCTACCTGTCTCTTCTTCTCAGGAAATGTGAGTTGCAACTAATCCTCTCCTTCAAGATAAACAACCCCAATTCCCCACTGAGCCTGAACCTAACAGTCTGTCTTCCCCTCATCTTTCAGTTTTCCGGCCGAGCAGAGTTCGGAGGAACTCTGCACCAAACTCAAAATATCTTTCAATAAAACCCGTTCAAACTTTTACTCTGTGTCTCTCTGTTTGGCTTCACTGCATGTGGGTCCAAGCCTTAGATAAAATCATGACACTCTTTACCTTTGTTTATTACTTGCTAAATAATCTTTTTGAAACAAATTCTGAATGAAAAAGGGATTAATTTCTTTAATGAAGTCCCATTCTCATAACTACTGTTGCGCCGATGCCATTTTTGGCCCTGATACTGATACCTGGCTGTGCAGTATTGGCCGATACCATCTGTTTGAAATTGATGTGTGTGTTTATATATGAAGAACTTCATACTACTTGGATGTAAAATAATTGCCATCATGGCTTTGTCAAGCTGCTGCCTACCTTTGTGAAGCAGGAAAAAAAACTAATACAAAGTGAATCCAGTAGAACTTTTTATTGCCTACCAGAAATGTGTGACAATAGTTGAATAAACTTTTGGCTCTATAAATGGTATCGATGCCCTATTTGTTGGTACTCGCCCATTCCGATACCAGCATTTTAGTGCTGGGTCGGGGCCCCGCCCAATACTGGTATCGGTATCGGTGTAACACTAATCGTAAACAAACTTCCCTACCTTCTGGGTTGGTACTGGTTTCTGTGGTCCACGAGGCCTTTGGAACAATCAATGTTGAACAGCCTGGAAGCCAAAAGGTGGTTGTCTCTCTCGATTGAAAAGAGTCGTTCCAGCTCCATCTTAATCACACCGTAAAAAGCAAAAGTTGATATTTGAATATTATTTAGAAACATTTAAAATAATTTTTACCATTTAGATGAAATTCTCTGTATTGTTGAATTAAAATATAAACAAATCAGGAGGAAAATTAGAGGTTTAGACTTATTCTTTGTTGATTTTTTTTTTTTTTTTTTATTTATGTAAGGACAGACAAAGATCAATAAACTGAATGCTGGTGAAGATTCTTAGTCATCCAGGTCTTAGACATAAAAAAAAAGTCCAAAACAATCCACTGGACTTTGTCTCCAAGTTTGAAGACGTTTCTCTTCCATCCAGGAAGCTTTTTAAAATCAAAATGTCAGAAATAGCATTGAGTTCTAAGTT
>NW_015151572.1:214072-220409 GCF_000732505.1 Cyprinodon variegatus | reverse complement strand
AAAAAAAAAAAAAAAAAAAAAAAAATCTGGGTTTAGGAAAGGATTTTTTTTTTAGAAAAAATTTCTAAATTTTAGGAAAATATGGTCTGATAAAGAGTACATACACTGAAATATCATTTCCCTACAACTTATAAGGCTTTGGAGATAAAATGGGAGGAGATAAAAGTGGGAGAAGCACAACCAACCATGTGCCGCCATCTTGCTGGTTACTCACAGCTTAGCTGTTGGTTTTGAAAGAGTGAATGAATGTGTAGAAACTTGTTCACCATCATGTTATCACACAACAAGATTTGCCAAGACCTTTATCATGAGTTATTTTATAATGGTATAGCAGGACAGATTCCAAAATGGAAGCACAGTTTCTCATGATTCAGCTGTAACAGCTGGCCACTGCGTTTTGGGAGAAAATCAATGAAGGCTCTTCAGTGTCTGTGAGTGACTGTTTATCCTCCATAGCTGGCACAGACACTTCTTCTGGAAGACATGGTCCCATAGTTTGTAAGGGTGTTAACTCTGGAGAGCTGATTATCTCTGTTGGTCCTGATATCTCAGGAAAATTGATCCATCTGACAGTTCAAAAATATAGGACACAGGACCTCTCTGTGTCCAGATAACACCAAGCAGCCATTGCTGATTGGAACTGGTACCAGAATTTCTCACATATTGGTCTGATTGGTTTTAACCCGATCATGCTGACCATGTTAGTCCCAGCTTTGAAATCAAGGTACAAGCACTCTTTACCAGATGGATACACCAGAGATACATCGTATCAGTCTGGCTGGCTAGGCTAGGTCGTTGCAGCCAACCTGCCGGACTAATTAGATAATGTATCCACCAGTCTCAGTCTCCTCTGTCAATAAAACTGCTGCCAGGCAGTAAGCAGCTACTGGCGGCCCTTTCATGAATTTTTTAAAGACAGAAGAATGAGAGCTAGATGAGGGCAAGAGGTGATGGAGAAAGGAGAGCCCGATTACAGAAAGGGAAACAATAGCCATCACATTATAAGAGCAGGAGTACATATATCTGTTTACAAATCGGAGGACGAATTCCATTGTACATAACGCAGCTGCAGTTTTTATGAATCACTGGTAAAATGCTATAAAAAAAGAAAAAAGTAGATAAAATCACTAGTAAATAAGTTTGCTTATGTGATAACTCATTAAGAACATACAGCGCCATCAGTATCCTCCTACTTCTGTCATGTTCAGTTCTGTTCAAATTTTAAAAATACTTTAAATCCGAAGGGAAATACATTTTTAGGTGTAACTCCTGGGCAGATTTTCAAAGTGATGTTATATGGTATGATAACTGTTGGCAGGAAGCATCTTCTGTAGTGGTTTGTCTGGAGAAGCCTTCGACTAAAGCATGAAAAACTTGGCATTTTTCCATCTTCACCGACTTATGAAAAAAAAATAGAAGATGCTGAAATTAGGACTGGCCCACCGGGGAAATGCCCGATATCACAGATTACAGGTCCAAGCCTGGACTGAAGAGAATCTTGGAGTTTAACAATCTGTCTTTGTGAAATAATTTCCAGAGGCTTTAGAGGACTTACTCGAACAGAGCTGGCCTTCTTTATTTCCTTGTTGAGATTTTATTACCGTACTAATTTTGTCTGATGCTGTTACCCCAGCAGATGAGGGAGGAACAGATCACAGCAGACTGATAGAAGATCTGCATTGTCTTGCTGCAAATGCAGAAGGACCTAAACTTCTGTAAGAAGTCCAGTCTGATACCATCGGGATCTGTTTACTTAGTTTAATCTAGTTTATCTTGTTGCCTATAAAGCCGGGCACACACTCCGATTCTACAGTCGTGTTAGAATTTTCCGATCGGCCTGACTTTCAGCCTGATGGTGCTTGGTGTAGCGTACAGGGGGTAACGAGGGGCGATCAGCCTCTAACGACCACCTCCCCATCAGGAATCGTAAGGTCGGGAGAAAATCAAACATGTTTGAAATTATCAAACATGTTTGAAATTCAATCGGCTGTCCTAAGGTGGTCATGGGCAAATCGCTCAGTGGGCAAACAAGGATTCCTCTTCTTCTCAGAGGAAAACACAGAAGCATGGCGGAGGTGCAATGAGTGAAATGGAGTTCTTTCTGTAAAATTGACAGACCGTAGTAGCCACGTTTTTTCAGCCATGTCTTTGTCTAAATACGTTGTCGCCTTTTCTTTTTAGGGCGTTCAGCACAAAATTGCCCAAATAGCCAAGGCAGTGCTTTTTACTCTAGTAAGCTTCATATTCCTCTTCTACTTGGCTTCCGGATAGACAAGGCCGAGTAGCGCTATCTCACTGCGGAGCTGAGTCCCATCTGGTTTTTAGACGTACAGTGTGAGCAGGTAGATCGCATCAGTGTGAGAACAAACATCGGGAGCTGTGAACTGTGTGCAAAGATTGAAAAAATCGTACAGTGTATGCCCGGCTTCAACTTGATTTCTAGAGACAGAGGTGAAAGGAGAACCATCTTCTGCTTTGCTGACCACAAACTCATATAAGCTGGAGAGACTGTGGCAGAGGAGCTGATAACGCGCAGTGACGTTACAAACCAGTAGGTGGCAGTAGTGTTCTTTGACAAACATGGATGCCTCAAGTAAAGCACATTCAAATGAAAATCACTCTTAATTAAAAACACTGATCATTTATTGTACAGTATGGAATAATTTCTGATTTAAAGTACTTTCAGAAGTTTGGATTCTGATTGTGATCAGACATTCCCTTTAAGAGCCGCTGTAGAGGGTCCAAAGAGCCACATGTTGCACAAAATTGAATATCTACTATCATTACATGCTCGTATAGACGAGGAGAGAATTTTACAAAGTCAGTGAATGAATCCGACTAGATGATCTGATTGAATCGTTGCTTTGAAAAACCTTCAGCTGACGTGTTCTGCATTCGCGCTATAGAAACAAACTGAAAGTAATTAGACTGATACGACTGAAAAACTACCACTTCGTAATTAAAAAATGATCTTAATCAAAATCTTGAGTTTTTTATGGAGATTGTCAGATGTCCATTGAGCAAATTCAAAAATCTGATTTGATGGTAAATGAAAAAACAGCTACTGTGACTGTATAGCGCATAGAGGATGTTTTTTTTCTGCAGCTGAAGCCAAGGTCCGGCCATAACTTCTTTTGTCTTCAGACTGTTGCTCTGTTGGTGATCCAGTTTGGGCCAGCCTTCAGCTCTCAACTGTTCTTTCCAATGCAAGGATATCCTAAGATTAACTCAGTCAGTGAGAAGTCGAGCGGCTGAAGCAGCAAAGCAGAGCAGGAGAACCACCCCTCCACCACCAACACCTGGTGTGCAGTATTTGTGCAGATATACTATGCTTATTTGTTGGGTTGGTTTTCTTCAAATGCTTCTCAGTTCTACTTGGTTCATTGCTGATGTGTTTCCACTTTGACCTACATAGGTTCTGTTTTCTCTTATTTCTTAATGTGGCCACTATAGAATACAAGGATTTTGAACTGACTTGAATGAGGTAGCTAAGATCAGAACCTTGGTTTGATGAAATAATATTTTTGAGTTTTGTGCCAATATTAGCATGTTTGAAAGTATAAACACATCCATCCATCCATTTTCTGTAATGCTTATCCCTGATGGGGTGGTGAGGGGTGAGGGTGCCTATCTCCAGCTGTCTATGGGTGAGAGGCGGGGTCCACCCTGGACAGGTCGCCAGTCCATCGCAGGACAAACAACCATCCACACACACACTCACACCTAAGGAGAATTTAGAGAAATCAATTAACCTAACAGTCATGTTTTTAGACTGTGGGAGGAAGCCGGAGTACCCGGAGAGAACCCACGCATGCTCAGGGAGAACATGCTAACTCCATGCAGAAAGACCCCAGGCCGGTGTTCTGTCAGATGAATATATACGGTGAGACCAGCATACCCATAATCAATACCTGTTTATCCCTTTAGTTTTGTACAAAAAATAAACTTTGAACTACCTCATTGGACGTGTATCCCTTTAGTCATGTACAAAAAAACAATTTAATTACTTATTTTTTGTTGTTTTTTGAAGCGTATGTCGATCTGACCTTAAATTGACGTCTTGTGCATATAGACTATGGGTATGCTCATCTGAAAGAACACCGGGAATCAAACCGGGAACTTTCTTGCTGCAAGGCAGTAGTGCTACCCACTGCGTCACTGAGCAGCCCATAAACACATTCTGTTGTATAATTAAAACTTCCCTTCTGGGTTTGTATCTGAGAAATGTAACTTTGAGCATAAAGTTCTCTTTCAGATATTTAGCTTTGGTGAGGATGCTTACTGACCTGCATTTTCTTAAGCTTATGCTGAATATGTGCGGGTGTCGGTTGGCGCCTGGTGTCCACTACAGGGAGGGCACAGCGCACCTGTGCAGGTAGAACCAAGAAAACTAGGTTGAAGATGCTTTTCTCCCTCTGTGTTTCATTTTGTTTGTGTGGAGCATGAAAAGCTGGTTCATTCTCTTGTTAAAAATAACAGGTCCTTGGCCTTTCGCAAAGCAGCGAAATATTCACAGCTGCCCTCTTCATTTGCTCATGGAAGACTTGATTCAATGTTTTTTCTTCTTTGTTGATCAAAGCCCTTTTTATGTTGGTGGTTTTCAATCGGAGTGGATGATCTGGTGAACTGTAAAGTGCATTGAGATGACATGTGTTGTGAATTGGCGCTATATTAAACTGAATAGAATTGACTCCAGTATGAGAGATTAGTGCAAAGTTAGGGTTAGAGTTAAAAATATGAATTATTCAGCTGTGCTGCTTGTTTTGGATAAGCTGCAAAATTAGAGCAAATTCAGTTTCGGATTTCTTTCAATATGAACATGTTTCCCAATTTGAATAATAAACTAAGCTGTATTGATTAAGACTAAGGAGAATATAATTGTATTGACTTTAAATTTGTATATACTAGTATACTGATTCAATATGCTTTTGTGTATCATTTCTATTTTGCGTTGTAACTAACATTCACTGTAAATTTGTGCTAGATTAAAATCCATTTTGTAATGGAAAAAAAAACGTAATCTAACAATCTCCCTGGTACATCATCCTTGTCGCCTCCTACCTTTTTGCAGTGTCTGTCATAGTGGCTCTGGTCCCATCGCTGCTGCAGGTAGCGGCTGGTGACCGGGTTGAAGGGCTGGTAAGACCTGTGCATATCGATGCAGTAACAGCCTTTAATTCAGCCCAGCAGCAGGAGAAGCAGTCACAGCATGTGAACTGGAGTTTGTTTGCACGTTGTTGCCCAGAGACGTTACCCCCCCACCACACACACACACACACACACACACACAGAAATACAGCTCATGCATAACCCCCCACCCCGCCCACACACACATACACATACAGCCTTACTTTTTATTCGAATTAAAACTGTACTATTATCCTTTTATTGCACTAAACATCAGTCTAGATGCACATCATTTACTTATTTTGGGCAGTAAGAACTGCATCTCTAACAATGCATCTTAAAAAAGCGGGCTGCATTGATATGCACACCCTTAAACTAATACTTGGTTGCAGCACCTTTCGCTTTTATTGCATCACTCAGTTCTTTTGGGTAGTTGCCGATCAGTGTGGCACATCTTGATGTGGCGATAATTGCCCGGTCTTCTTTGCTAAACTGCTCCAAATCTATTGCCTCTTCAGATCATCTATTAGATGTTTGACAGGATTCAGGTTTGGACTTTGGCTGGGCCCTTCTATAGCCTCAGTCTTATTCCAGTGAAGCCATTCTCTTGTTGATTTGGGTTGTTTTCGTGCTGAAAGAGGAAGTTCTTCTTCATCTTTAGTTGTCTAACAGAAGGCTGAATGTTTAATGCCAACACTGGCTGTTTAAAGTTCCCTCCACCTTGACTACGCTGAGGAAAAAACAGCCCCAAAGCATGATACAGCAACCACCGCATTTCATTCTAGATGTGTTGCTCTTTTGGTGATAAGCAGTGTTATTTTTACACAAAATATCTCTTTTTGGAACTATGTCCAAAATATTCCCCCTTGGTTGCATGAGATCATAACACATTTTACATAACAGGAACTGTATATTGGACAAGGGTGTGTAGAGTTTTTATATCTGGAGCAGCCTCAGTCCAGCTCCACTCCGGTCCATGATCCACCCTTCCGCTCCAGCTCTGCTCTGATCCATGATCCAGTCCCCCGCCCCGGCTCTGCTCAAACTCCAGTGCGTGGTCCAGTGCGTGGTCCAGTCCCCCGCTCCGGTGCTACTCCGACTCTGGTCCGTGATCCAGCCCTCCGCTCCACTCCGGTCCGTGATCCAGCCCGCCGCTCCACTCCGGTCCGTGATCCAGTTCCCCGCTCCAGCTCTGCTTCCACTCCGGTCC
>NW_015151572.1:207798-212273 GCF_000732505.1 Cyprinodon variegatus | reverse complement strand
CCAGCTCTGCTCCGACTCCGGTCCGTGATCCAGCCCGCCGCTCCACTCCGGTCCGTGATTCAGCCCGATGCTCCGGCTCCGGTCCATGATCCAGTGCTCCGGGATTTGGGTGTGTTGGAGCCAGCTGCCATTAGCCCCGCACAGCTACTGGTGTGTCCCTGTCTGTGTCACTGTTTACTGGGATCCCTGCACCTGGAAGCTCCGGAATCTCCCATACAGTCATGGAGAACCTGATGCCGGTCCTGGTTCCGTCCACTCCGGAGAGCTGACCGGCTGTTTCTCGGCTTTTTCTGTGTCCTTCCCGCGGAGCTGACTGTGATGGCTGCTGTCCATTGAACTGAGAGCACGTTGACCGCTTTGACTCAGCAGCTCAGGAAGCTTGTCTTGGTTGTCATCGGTGTGACTAAAGGAAGCTGCGGACAGTGAATGAATATTTCCCGGAGCGGGTGAGTGGATCGGTCCTCTGAGCGATGCTAGGCGGCCATCCTCCCAGTTAGCTTAGCGGGCTAGCTGCTGTCTTTGTCTGGAAGCTAAGGGACGTGAGTCCATCATCGGACACGTCCTCCTGTGACCCGCTGGTTTGCTTTGACCTTAAACTAACCGCTGCTCTGCTGCTCCGCTAATTTCGCCTTATCTCTGGATAAATTTCAAAGCTTTAGTTTATCATGTTTTGGTTCAGGAGCGGATTTTGGCTGCAGCCAGTAAACACGAAGCTCAGGTATTTTCATTGTTTTCACGCAGCTGCGATGTTTGTAAAACTTCCCAAAGCTCCACTAGGTGCGTTTTATGGGCTTATATCCTAGAATGACAGTTAAATTAATAATTAAAACAATAAAATGCTCTTCAATCAATGATCCGTCGTTAGCCCGTTCAGATCATCGGTCAGAATCAAACACAGCAAAGCAGGTTTCAAACTAACGCGGATATCTACAGGGTTTGACACGTAAAGATGATTAAATGACATTTGTTTGACTCTATTAAAGACATGTGGAAATAACTCGGGACGATATCTGGGTGCAGTTTGACAGGCGTGACGGATAGTCCACCTGCGTCCGATAATAGACGCCGCTAGCCTGTCAGCGGGCCATGCTGGGCCTGGGTTAGCAGCGGACATTATCAGCCGAACCGTTACCCAGCGAGAGGCAGCCTTCTGTGGGAGTAACGGTGCTGATATCGACCTGAAGCCGCCATGAGGCCATGGTTCTACGGGGGAGGCTTGTTGGTAATCAGCGGTGAAGCTGTTGGGCCGAGGCGCGAGCCGCAGCTAACAACTGCACCGAGCTAACAACTGCACCGAGCTAACAGTAGCTAACAGCAGCTAACGGTAGCTAGCTGCTCTCAGTGCTCCGTGAGAACAAACGGTTCACTGTCACAACTTTCTATCTATAGAATGATTTTAGGGTTTAAGGGCAGCTGCAGCAAACATTCTGCTTTTAGAAAGTGCTTTCATCTTGGTTCCACAGTAAATATAATCTATATAGTTCCCACATGAGGGAACCTGATGGTACCAGGAACCTGGAAGCAGATTTCCACCTTCAAACAGAATCACCATACCTGGACACCATACCTAGGGCCCCAAGTTCCCAGGGGCCCCATAAAACTCTGTTTCCATGTATGGTTAATAAAACTATTCACCTATCTGATCAGTTAATTTGCTGCACATGTTCAGAAAGGTCCAAACAGACAGCAGCAAACCATTTGAAAACAAACCATGCAAAGAGCAGTGTTGCCAACTTAGCGCTTTAGTCTCTATATTTAGCCACTTTTCAGACCCCTCTAGCACTTTGATTTCGAAAAAGTGCCTAGCGCCAAATCTAGCCACTTTTTTCTGCTACTGGAGACTTTGGAGACAACATCTATAAGCGTCTTGGGGAAAAAAAGCAGGGAAACCTCTGAAACGGAGGTGGACAATTCCAGCTGCTGAGGGCCGGTATCCTGCAACTTTTACATTTCCAGCTTTTTAATGTTATTATGCTGTCACAAGTACAGAGGTGAACACTCTGCATCTAACCCTTCGAGAGCAGTGGGCTGCTACTGTGTGGCATCCGGGGAGAGGTGTGTGGTTAAGGGTGTTACTCATGGACCCAGAGTGGACGCTGCAGGGATGGGGCTCAAACTCGGAACCTCTGGATTCCAGGCGCTATGCTCTAACCAGCAGGCCGCCGCTCCCCTGAGATGAGCCTTTTGGTTCAACACACCTGAATCAAGTGATGAGATGATTGAGAGGAACTGACTGCGTAATGAGAAGATGTTGGACCAAGGATGGATCTGAAAGTCGCAGGATGCCAGTGTTCTGTCAGACCAGCATACCCATAGTCAGTACGCATCCACAAGACGTCACATTTGCATTTATTCCTTTAATTTTCTAAGAAAAATAGACTTTAAACTACCTCAACGGACATGTATATCTTTAGTCATGTACCAAAAAAGCTATTTATGCCCGCTAAGGTAGTTTAAAGTTTATTTTTTGTACAAAACTAAAGAGATAAATGGGTTTTGTCTATGGGTATGCTGGTCTGATGGGGGGAATGCTGGTCTGACACCCCTGCTCTAAAACCTGCAGGATGGGTAGGCATTTGGGTAGACAGTTTTAGACCATGCATATATAAAATACTACAAATCTAAACAAATGTATCAGTTATTTACGTGTCTACTTTATCTATTTTATGTTGATCCACCTCATATTGATCTGTATCAATAACAAACCCATAATCTCTGCTTTTTCACTTGAAGGTGTTTGCATAGTGGTTAGAGCAGAGCTCTGTGCTTTGAGAAGGTTGCAGGTCCCTGGTTCGATCCCCACAGCCTCCACTCTGGGTCCCCGAGCAAGACCATAAACCCCCACACTGATCCCCAGGCAGCATACAATGGCAGCCCACTGCTCCCAAAGGGGATGGGTTAAATGGAGAGCGGGAATTTCCCCATTGTGGGCCCTTAAAGAGATTTACATTACATTACCTGTTAACATTCCAAAACAAAAAAAAAAAAAACAAACCAATCCACTGGACTTTGTTTCCAAGTTTGAAGACGTTTAGCTTTCCATCCAGGAAGCTTTTTCAATTCCAAATCTCTTTTAACAACACATTATTTAACGCACATTTCAAACCAAAGGCTTCAGGCTGAGGCTGAAACTTCCACATAAACGGAAGTGAAGGATTAAAACCAGACCTCTGTGCTACAGTCGGCTGTTTTAGAGACGGGATGACGCTGTAGTTCCTTTCCTCTTCTCAGTGTAGCGTCACAGAGCCGTCACCAGGGGGCCGACCTGCAGAAACGGGCCGGTGATGCTTGGCAGTGGTTCTGGTTGGGCCTTTCCTGACGGCCTGGGACTGTGGAGCAGAGAACGGCTTAACAGGTCAGAGCAGGCTCCCTCTGACTTCAGGGTGACGGTCTTCTGTCATGAGCATACCCCATCAGACCAGCATGCCCACAGTCAATACCCCTTTATCCCTTTAGTTTTGTACAAAAAAAACGATTTACTTTTTGGTGTTTTTTTAAGCATATGGCGATCTGCTCTTAAATAGTTTGTTTTGTCCACTAAAAGGATACACGCCCGTTGAGGTAGTTTAAAGTTTATTTTTCATACAAAACTAAAGGGATAACTGCAGATCTGCCCTCTGGTGCATATGTATGGACTGGTCTGACAGCACAATGGTTGTGAGGAAAGCTTCAGCCTCTCAGATGTTCAGCATGTGTGGTGGGTCGATGTTGGTCCATGGATGGCTCCCCGCTCTTATTTTGAAGTGCACCCGAGCTGCTTTGCTCTTCCTGTCTGGTTCATTCGTCCACCTTCTGAGGCGGACAGCGCCTCTCCATCTTCTATTTTATGATGGAGAGAGGGACACGCGTCACCTCGACTCTGATATAGATCCAGCTTGGTTCTGAGTGTTTTAGCTCTAACAGAACAAAGTGTTTCCTGATGGGGTCTGAACCCAGAAGCCTGTTCTGTGCGGTTTGCTAACAGTAATCAGACTATGAACACACAGAGGAACCACAGACCTATGCGGAAGGTTCTGTTGAATTCTGATGAGGACTAGTTAAGAAACATGAACTCTTCGTTCAGCCAATCAGAGCCTTGATGTGGAGGTGATGGAGGACGAAGGAGCGCAGCAGGGATGAATCAGTTAAAATGACAGATGGAAAAATAATATTGACTTAGGTTAGTAGAGGATCGTTCAGACTCAGTCCTCCAGAACTCAGTCCCAGCCGATCCTGCTGCTCCTCTCTGCCCTCCGTTGTCGAGCTGATCTGACCCTGAAGCAGCATCATGGTTCTGCTCAGACAGAAGGACCTCAGGAAGCTCCTGGACTCTGGTACTGTGAGCATCTCTGGTGGAACCAGGACGATGTTGTTTGTAGGGATGCACGATATTGGGATTTTGGCCGATATCTGATATGCCGATATTTTAAAACTCATGTAGCCGATAACCGATATCGATACCGATGTTAAAGCTGGACAAAAATAAGTAGTCATTG
>NW_015151572.1:205888-207084 GCF_000732505.1 Cyprinodon variegatus | reverse complement strand
TATATATATATATATATATATATATATATATATATATATATATAATAAAAACTCGGATCTGATTTTTCTCCCAAGTCAGACTTTTAAACAAAAAACAATAATCAGAACCGCCTTCAGCAGCAATGAGCCCAGCTCCTCTCAGGGTTGGAAGTTTCTTCCGAGTCGCGTTTTATTTTTCCAGGATTTTTCCAGCTGGAAGAAACTTGGGTCAAATTTACTGGGAATTTTGTTTGTTTGGTTAAATATTTTGCTTTAAGCAGGTCCAGATCCAGAAATAACCTTAAGGTTTTTTCCTGAAAAAAAAAAGTAAAAAACAATCCACTGGACTTTGTTTCCAAGTTTGAAGACGTTTATCTTCCATCCAGGAAGCTTTTTCAATTCAAAATGTCAGAAATAGCGTTGAGTTCCAGGTTTTATAGAGTGGACTAACAAAGCCTTGTTTTGCATGTTTTCTAAGCCAAAACAAGGCTTTGTTTTTTGCTTTTTCTTTGGAATGGCTATGACCTGGATGAGTGAGAATCTTCACCAGCTTAAGGTGGGGTTCATTATCTATAAATCGGGGGGGCGGAGCGGCTGGAGAGCTCAAGTGAGAAGCCACCCGTCCCCTTGCTGGGGGGAATGAGCTGCCAGTGTGGGTCCTTGGGCAAGACCCTTTATGTTAACGCCTGCTTTGGTTAGAGCATAGAGTCTGGAATCCAGAGTTTCTGAGTTCAAGCCCCACTCCCAAAGACTCCCACTATCTGGATCCCTGAGCATAGATTTATGACCCCACACTGCTCCCCGGGCGCCGCACAATGGCAGCCCACTGCTCTCCAAGGGGAGGGGTTTAATGCAGGGAGTTTATTTCATTGCTCTGTACTGGTGATGGTGGAATGACAATAAAATGTTGAAAGACGGAAAAAAAAAAGAAGCAGTTTCCTTCCATTTAAAGCAGAGGTCACCAACATGGTGCCCACAGGCACCACATGGGGGGTACCATAGCATCTTATGAAAACAGAACAACTCACCAGTGGACAAAGTTTGAAATGTTATATTATGCTGCTGCTCTTATTTCATCATTCATAAAAAAATTCATTATAACAATCATTTAGAACATTTAAGCTTTTTATAGGGATTTTTAGGAATGAAAGAAATAATAGAATGTATTTTTAATGTTTAATAAATGATTTCTCTCTAAGGCCCCGTCCACACGAAGT
>NW_015151572.1:203482-204811 GCF_000732505.1 Cyprinodon variegatus | reverse complement strand
GATTGATTGATTAGCTCCATTCATCTCTTGCTGCGTATCGATTCTCCTCTTGGAATCGAATCCGAGTCGCATATAAAGCAGGCGGGGCGGACTGGGCATAAACGATCACTGAAACATTTAAAAAACAGAAAAATTGAACCGTGATGGGAGTTCAGGAGGACAGACGGCGGGTAAAATGGTGATCCTCTGTGAAGCTCACAAATAAAACCAGCAGCAGACAGCTCTTTATGGAGGAAAGTTCAACAAACTTTTCATATTTTAATGTAAAAATTACCTGTTCTAAGAGATGCTTCCCAGACTCATGGAGCTGAGCTTTCCTTTGTAGCTGCACTGGTTTTTAAAATTTTCTTTTATTACTTTTTATAATAGTTCTTGGTCAAATGTTGGAAATCATTTCAATTTGTGGGGAAAAGTGACAGAAGTAGGAAATGAGAATACCCACCCTGCATCGCAGCAGCCTCTTTATGCAGTCAGTTTGACATGGGGAAAAAGTTAGATCGGAGTTTAAAAAGTCGGTCGATCCATCTCTGAATGAGTCATGTGACCAAGAGCAGCCATAGCTGCAATTAAACACCAGAGCTAATTACAGCCCTGCTACACTCTGAAACTGATCCGTGCCAAGCTCAGTTCCTTACCACCATTTCCACCCCACGCTAGCGCGGTTCCTCGCCTTCTAGCGGCCATTTACGGTACTACTGCTCTCTAGAGTTAAAAAAAGCAAACCAACATGGTGGCGCACGTAACATTCAGGAAGTAAATTCACCAAAGGCTGCCTTCTTCGCCTGACTCTCCGCAGAGTTGGCTTTTAGGTGGATACGACAAACGATAGTCTCATCAGGGCTTCCAGACACAGGAAACAACAACAGACTTTGAGGTTCATCTCACTGCTAAGCAGAATCATCACTGGAAATCGTGCGGAACGGTAGGGAAGCTAGGATTTTTAGGAATGTCTGAAGTTTTCCTGATTACTGAGGCTGACTGTAAGGAGATGACGTGGTCTGCGCGTCAGAATCCATTCAGAACTGAGCCACGCGAGTCCTACTGATGAACTAGTACCATGGTACTGGTCCGGTTCAATTGTACGTACCATTTCACTCAATAGTTATCTCGGTTACTGTGCTCAGACCTATCTCTGCATGGTTTTATAAGGGTAGTGGAGATGGGGCTTAAGCTCTGACCTGACAGACATGTTTTTGGTTCCGTGATGGAGGATTTCATCTAGAGGTGAAAGTTTCCTCATCTTTAAGAACTCCAGGACCTGCTGGTCCAAACTGGTCTGATACCAGAACGCTGAAGTAGACTGGATCATTTAAAGACTATGCAGTTCTG
>NW_015151572.1:198701-199723 GCF_000732505.1 Cyprinodon variegatus | reverse complement strand
GTTATCCTGAGCTATCTCTATAGTTATGCTGCTATAGGCTTAGACTGATGGAGGACATAGGGACCCCTATTTCATCATTCTGCTTCATTCTATCTCTATTCTCCCACTCTGCAGATTCTGTTTGTTCAGTCTCTAAGGCTCTGCTTGACACTATAGAAATAAACCGACTTGACTTGAATCTCTGCTTTCTCCAGGGGAAGAGGAGCTGCTTGAAGCCGGCAGATGATGCTGTCATTAAGGCCCTGCTGAGCATGAACTGAAGCTCATCTAAGGTCTGAGATGGGTCGGCCTCAGTCTCTTCTGGTCAAGGTAAGGGAGTTCAGACAGACTATCCGGTGGTACTGACCATCAACAAACTCTTAACACAACCTTTCCAAACATTTTAGTTATAGTTTGGAGGCTTTCATTTATTATTATTATTTCACAAACCCCCCAAACTACCAGCCTCCATATTAGCAGCCAATCTTGGGCCTCAGATCTGTCCTGCTCACAGCGTGTGATCCATCAGGGGAAAGCTGAAGGTCATCCTAAAGAGTCCAAGTCATCAAAGCAGCCGCTTTTCCAGGAAGCCTAAAGTTTTTTTTTTTCGACTTTTTACGGCACTAGTGGCTCGTTTTTTTATGGACAGTAGGCTGACAATGGAAGTGCCAATCTAAAAAATTCCATCAAGACTGGAGAACCCGCCCGAAAAGGGCAAAAAAATTGTAGTATGTACTAATTTCCAAAGTTATCACAGATGTGGTCCCATCGCCACATTGAAGCATCCGTTCATCCTAGTTTATGGTGTGTTCTGTTTGTTCTGGACACGTCTGGGGTGAAAAATAGAACTGGAGAAGGAAATAAAACCCACCTGGACCCTTCAGCAGTTAGTCCTTATCTGCCGTTTAGTCACACTGTTTATACAACACTAGTAATTACTGGTGGACACATCCAGGACAACCCATCACCTCAGAGATTACACGGCCCATTAGTGATGGCTACTGACTAGCGATGGCTACTGACTAGCGATGGCTACTGACTAG
>NW_015151572.1:189190-197031 GCF_000732505.1 Cyprinodon variegatus | reverse complement strand
TTCTGACATTTTGAATTGGAAAAAGCTTCCTGGATGGAAGATAAACATCTTCAAACTTAGAAACAAAGTCCAGTGGATTGTTTTGAAATTTTTTGGACTGACTCTGACCTGGATGACTGAGAATCTTCACCTGCAGGTCTAACTTGTAATCTTTTCCTTCTCAGGAGGCGATGCGGGAAACGGTGCGGAGGAGAAACAGGCTGCTGCCCTGAGCAGGCTCACTGCTGTAGGGAGGAGCGCGGCCCTCCTGCCGCCCCCCTGCGGCCCCTCCGTGGCGCTCTGGGACGTTTTGACTAAGATGTCCCTCAGCAGCAGCCCTGCAGGTGGGAAAGGTGTGGACTCCAATGCGGTGGACACTTACGACAGTGGTGACGAGTGGGACATCGGTGTTGGGAATCTGATCATTGACCTGGATGCTGATTTAGAGAAGGACAAGTTAGAGATGTCGAGTAGTAAGGAGGGAGGAGGCATGGCGGCGCCCCCTGGTGCCGTGGCCGTGTTACCAGACAACATAAAGTTTGTCAGTCCTGTAGCCGCCATGCAGAGCAAAGATGGTAAATCCAAATCGAAGCGCAGCAAAAACTCCAAAGAAGGTGGAAAGACGTCAGTCCTGGAAGCAGCTAAGAAGGAGGCTCAGAGTAGGACCCAGGGAGACCTGAACCCCGGTGCTGCTCCAGCTAAAGGAGCTGATGCAAAGGTAGGTAAAGCCTCCCGCAAAGATGCGGCGTGTGGCAAAAGCAAGAAGGAGAAATTGGAAGCTGCCGCCACGCGGATGGCGAACAGTGAGAAGGACTCTGTAGTCGCCCCTCGTAACAGCTCCTTTGAGAACCCGCTGAACCCTGACCTGAGCCCTGTGGACCAGTTTGGGAACCTGGCGCTGGACTCTGCAGGGATCGGCCAGGTCGTCACCATGGTGACGGAGGAGGAGGTGGACGAAGGCAGCGACTGCCGCAGCCTGAAGAAAGGTGCCAGCAGTGATAAGGTGAGAGAATCAAAGTCGTTTTTTTTTTCTATGTCTCTAAACCAGGGTGGGTTAAAACGACGCCTTCATACGACGTGAGTCTGTCTGTCATCTACCTCCTGCAGATGGAATCTCCTTTCTCATCCTCTGCTCCTCCTCCTCCTCTCCACCTCCTCGGTGCCGCTGCAAACAGCGGTGACATCTCCTCTCCATGCGAGCAGATCATGGTTCGCACGCGCTCTGTTGCGGTGAACACAGCGGAGGCGGCACTGGCGACCGAGCCGGAATGTCTCGGGCCGTGCGAACCCGGCACCAGCGTCAACCTGGAGGGAATCGTGTGGCAGGAGACTGAAGACGGTGAGCAAACCATCAACCTGCCTTCAGCATCCTGAGGAATCGATTTAGAACCGAACCGATGTCCGCTGTAGCTACCAGATCTGCTTCATGCCAGTGACGTTACGCTACACACCACGCCACATTAAGTAAAGCATTTTTGTTGCCCAGACAACGATAATTACATCACTCGGTGTCCGTGGGCCAAGTCAGGAGCTTCTGTAGCCTAACGGCCTGGTTATCGTCCCGCAGCAGCGTGTCTCAGTTATTTTTGATTTATGCCTAATATTGAAGCGTGGTCTCCGCTATGTTATTCCACGCCACAACGCCAGAGGGCCAATCAGGAACTAGCTGTGGGTCTAGATACGGCAAAGGCGGTGAGGAATTGGGGGCAAGTTTGTCCGACAACGGAGGGACATGATGGCGAAAAAGAGCGGGGATCCAGGTGAAAAAAGGCTCCCAGCGTTCTCGCACATCTCGCTCTTCTAGCTGGTCCATCTTCAGTCGTTTTCCTCAATGGCGGTCAGACAAACAAAATGGCCGGTAAGGAACTGTTATGAAATTGTAAGCAAACAGATATTAAAAGTAAAACAAGTGAAGTCTGGCACTTAACTTTGCTCGCGACTCGAGAATGGCTGAACGGAAAAGACTCCTCCTCCTCCTGCTGCTGCCCCCGCACCACAGTCAGGCCCGTCTTCATCACCCACTCAGAGTACCGCTGGTAAGCGCGCACACAGACTTTGTAGCTTGTCCGGTCAGTTAAAAATAGTAATTGTGAAATCCGTGTTGTAATCGGAAGCATACAAGCTAGTTAGCTTGAAAAGTAAATAAAGTTTCAGATGTGCTGCGTGATGATGCGTTCAGATTGGCTCAGTAAAACGACAATTAGGTTATCATGATGCGTTCAAGTGTAACGTAAAGAAAACGGGAAATTTTGTTTTTGGCGAGAAACATGAGTAATACAGTTGTATATTGCTCTTTATGTAATTAAACTACTGATGCCAACATTTATTAAAAATTACATTTAATTTAAAATACAATAATTTATTTGTTAAATATTTTCCTAATCACTAAAAACATGATGAAAAGTGACAGTAGACAATACATTAACCAACAATTGTGAAAATATATTCTAGTGAGTTTTATGTCATTTCGAAGTGGCCTATTACATTAGCCATGTTTATTGAAGGCTAGAAACGTTTTTGTTATGCTCACTTGTTAAGCAATAGAAGCAATACCAGTTCTGTTAAAAAAATTTTGTTGCATCGTCTTTCCACCAAATAACAGAAAAGTATCGATAATGGTATCGATAAAGACTCGGATCGATAAGCAGTATCGATAAAGGTATCGATATCAATAAATATTAACGATCCCCATCCCTAGTCAGAACTGATGTTTTAATCTAATTAGGACAGTTCCTCTCTGTGGATATACAGTTATAATCTTCATTTTGTACGTTTCAAAGATTTGGGAATAGAATGAGACCGGCGTCTTTCAGCTAAGAAGGAAGTGTAATATTTATATAAGGCTGGAGCCATAGATGTCTAATCATCTGCTATGATGTTAAATATGATGATGTGGCAGACTGGAAATGTATAAAATGCCTTTTTAACTGTTAACCGGGGCCACTTCCTGAGAGGGGAGCAGCTGCCCTCTGTATATTCTAGGCACTTTATCCGATCTCAGTAAGATTATAATTTCTATCAGAACTGTTGTCATATCTCCTGGTTATTTAATAAATATAAGTTATGAAGTGTTATTTAAAGTCATTATCGCGAGTGATTTCTTTAAAGGGAAAAGAACCGAAAAGGTGCATCCCCAGAGCCCCAAACAGGAAATAGTGTAGAGCAGATGTAGATCTGACCAATCAGAGGCCTCCTTTCTGCTGCAGCTCTCTAAAATTGTAGGTGAGCACAAAGTGTCTGTGGAAGGGGCGGGGCATATCTGCGTTAACTGCGACTTTAGACGCCAATGAAATGTCAAATAATAGCAAATATAGGAAATATGTTGAGACTCCAAAAGAGATTTGATCCTGAGGAAACGAGTGCAATACACTTCTTCCAAGTGGAGTTGCCGTATTGTGATGTCATAAGATGGGGCGGGGCCCAGAGCGGATCTGGTACCTAGGGCGGGATATTTTCAGCCCTTCCCTCCCCATCGCTGAAAACATGCACTTTCCATTCCTTTATAGAATGGATAGTCCTTTAGAGAATATCACAGGGCTCCATCTAATGATTATTTTTCAAATTGATTAATCTGTCTTTTTTTGATTGATAATCGGATAGCAAAAAGTTCCTTAAAGAAGATATTTTACTTAGTTAAAGAGACTTAGATTTGTCAAACCTAATTGTGATTTAGTATAAACAGAGTGTATACTGAGCGGCTCCCACAGAGAAATAATCTTTGAAGGCAGGATGGTAATCTGGATGAACTGACTGCACAGACCATGTTTTCAGGAGGACTTTCTCACTTCAAAATAGATTCAAACTACTTTTTACCCGCTGATCACAGCAAATATAGCAAAGCTGCTCTCTGGCATTGAACAGAGGAGCAGCAGAAGCATCAGACGCATCTGGACACACTTTACTGGACGTCTGAACTAAATCAGGATCAGAGATGAAGCAGCAGGAGCTACTTTGATGCTGAAATCACGCTAGATGTGGATGTAGCATTAGTGGGTAGTTTGCTCCACCCAGAACTCCTCCAGTGGTAAAGGTTTTGTTTCTCCTCGTTGAAATTCTGTAGAAACTCTTCAAGGAAATTTTGCTCTCTGGTTATTAATTGACTAATTGGCTAAATAAACGATAAATTAATTGATTTTCAAAGTCGTGGTTAATTCCAGTCCAGGACGGGAATGTCCTGAGATGTGGAGTCCCGTGACCTGCTGGTTGCTCGACGACCAGAGGAGGAGACCTAAGAAATGCATGATTTAAAGGTCCTAAGCACAGCCCTCGAAGTCCGCCGCTGGCCCCGCCCACTCAGAGCACCCAGTCAACATCTTAGCATATCTTAGCTGGATCTCGACCATTTCAAAAGATAAACTATATTCTATTATTTTCCATGTGAATCCCATATTGTTCATTCTTCTTTGCCTTTTCTATAAGGTGCTTTAAATCAGTCCTAGCTGTCTTTATCCATGCTGGCTCAGATCCTGACCTTTGAAAAAGGGGGCAGGGAAAGCAGAAAAAAGCCTTAGCCTCTCTGCATGCAGTTAGCCTAGCCTTGGAGCTAAACCAGCTCCTGGTAAATGATCCGTCCCTCTCTCCCTCCAACCCAGGACTCCACCTGTCAATCACTCACAAACCATCTGCACTGTGGTGGGAGGTGGTGAGCAAATACACTTCCTGTCACCTCAGGTCGTAGTTTCGCTGCACCCAGAGCTCTCCTATCCTTCTGTATTGCAGAGGAGCTGCTGCACATGTTCAACTTTTAATCAGAGGCAATGGGCAAAGATTTTTGCGCCCTAGAGTGTAAATGCGTCACTAATCGGACAAAAAAATGAAATGCACTTTATTCTTCAAGATTAAATATTTATCTTGCACATCTAAAAATTATGTTACCATATTTTGAAATATAAATTTTAATTTAAAATATAAAAACTGTTAGAAAGTGTTATTGTGCGGGGCGGCGCCCTGGTTCCCTCTATTGACCAGCCGCCTCCGGTTTATCCTCCACCAAGCTGCTCCACCTCCTTCAGATGCTCTATTTCTGTTGGCTCAAATGTTTCTTTTTTTTTCCTTTTTTTTTCTGCACTTATTTAAAATCAGAACAAATCTCAAAGCTGATGAGTTTCTTTTTTTCCTCTTTGTTTGGCTGAGAACTGACAGCCAGCTGTGATCGTTTATTACTGTCTGCTCTGCTCTCTGCAGGGATGCTGGTTGTTAATGTCACCTGGAGGAACAAGACGTATGTTGGGACCCTTTTGGACTGCACGAGACACGACTGGGCCCCCCCTAGGTATGCAGGTCCACTGATTTCAGCGCTTAGTCAACTTCTCCTGTTGAGTAAATGGACCTGGGTTATCCAGTCTTTAGGCTGCAGCATAAATCCGTTCTTCTTTGTTCGTTTTCTATGTCTGCTTCTGTCTCTTTGAACCTCAGCTGGTTTTCCTTGGTTGGAAAACTTTCAATCAATCTGGCAGAATGATCTGGTTTAATCGTCTCTGACATGTTGTGAATTAGTGCTATATTAATAACTGCATTGAACTGATCTGTAAACTCTTTCCTTGATAGAAAAGCTGACGGTAAACTAGCTCCACAGGCAGCTATCTCTGGGAAAGAAACAGTTAGGCTCCTGTCACACCTTGCAGAATTATCCAGCGTCTGCCTGACGTCCCAGAATCTCCTAAAACGCTGGCATATTCTGGATCTTTTTCTATTTTCGGCGTTTATACATAGAGTAGGGTTGTCAAAAGTATTGATACTCAAAAAAGTATCAATACTGAAAGGTTTTCTGCTGATATACTCCTTTTTTTCAGTATTGTTGCTGCCGTCTTCTGTGGTGCATAGTGGTGGATGCTGTTTTTTCAGACTGTTGTTTGCTGATTTTTTTCATTTTTCAGTTTCAGACTGCACAGCATTTTTCAAGGCTTGGCTTGGGAGGGACCCTTTATTTTTATTTTTTTAGGTTTTTTTTTATCTTGCTTGCTTTTTTTTGTGGCCTGCATCCTCCCTCTATTTTTTTTTTTTTTTTTTTTTTTATTTCTTGTATTTTTTTATTAATGAAAATATTTCTGTTGAATTTTAGAGTCTTTGTTTTTATTCTTGTGGTATCGAAAAGGGTATCGAGTATTGAATATTTTACTTAGTATCGGTATCGAGTTGAAAAGTTTAGTATCGTGACAACACTAACATAGAGTATTCATAACAAGTTCACAGCTTCTGTCCGACAGCCTAACCACTGCATATGATACGATGCACAAGCATCATTTCGTGGGCATCAGTTAAAGCTGCTCCCCTCATGCTGCCCGCTCCCCCAAAAAAAGAATAAATAAAACGCAGGTTTTTGGTGGCAGCAGATTGAGCGTCATGTCTGCTAGGAAGTTTGTTGGTGGTGGGCGTGAACGCAGGGAGGGTCCATCACCCTCACCTTCTGGCTCACCCTATGATGGGGATGAAGTCTGGAGGAGAACTGATGGTTTCCTCCTGTGAACCCCCTTTATACCCAAACGCTGCTAATACGCCATTATGCAGTAGCTGGAAGTTAGAAACACGTTCAGCGCTCGTCTGGAACACGTCAGCAGAGGTGTCAAGTAACGGAGTGCAAATACTTCATTATTGTACTTAAGTACACTTTCTAGGTATCTATACTTTACTCCATTACTTATTTTTCTTTCTACTTCTGACTTCTAATCATTACATTTTAACACAACTATCTGTACTTTCTATTCCTTACATTTTTAAAACAATTGTTACTCTTGGCTTCGGTTTAATGCAGAGGTCAGAGGATCCACCTGCTGGCTAATCTGGACCCAACCTGATTTAAAACATTTATAAATTACTGCATGTTGTCTGAGGACATTGTCTAAACGTCACTAGTGCCGCTTCTCCTGTTACCCTGAAATCCCACATCCTCCAAAGCAAAGCCTACAGCTTCCGCAGATCCTCCAGTATTGCTGCGCTCCGACTTATCCTCTGAGCTCAAGGAGAGCATGCGCGATATTATCATTAAATTCGTAACAAAACGTGCAGAAATTAACGCTTAATTTAATGACTTATTTAAAAAATCCCGATCAGCATCCAGCAGATGTGCGGTTTCTGCTGGAGATGAGAAATCTGCTTACTGGTCTGTTGAAGAACCAATAGTTTGCATCCAATCTTTTATATCTTAAATATATAAGAAATTTATGCTCTTATTGGTAGTTACCGATCTGTTGTTATTATATTTTATTTGACAAACCGGATCTTCTCGCCGTTCTTTCTCCTGTTTGGTGTGATTGCAATAGCGGATCCTGACCTGGCCGGACTGGAGCGGAGCCTGAACATTTAGAGGATGTTTGGCTCAACCTGCTGCTGTGAAGCAGGATTCTCCACCATGAACAGAATCAAAAATAAATCTGGATCCAGGCTCAAAATGAGCTCCTTGATATGTGCTTTAGAATGGCTTAGTCTCCATTCAAACCCAGGTTTAAAGACTTGCAGGGCAGCATAAAGCCCACTGCCAACATTAAGACCGAAAACAAGGAAGAAAATAACAAACGGTCAGTTCAGGTGTTTGAGAAAATATGGGAATCAGGAAATTGTCTTTAAACCGAACTGAACGATTGTTGTTCTCTACTTCAAAAAACAATTTAGATTTTAAAATGGAAACATTTTATATATATTTTTGTTTTTTATTTAAAAATTCAATGTATAACATAAATTCATAAACTTCTCATTTTATTTCAGTGTTAAATTCTGTTTAAAGTAACAAATCATTAAAAATGTCTCCAGACCTTTACAGGTTGATGGATTTTCTTTATTTAGACCTGCTGATTTTTAATTGGTTACCCCTGGTTTAATGTTTATAAATATTTATTTCACGTCATGTGTGTATATATATATATATA
>NW_015151572.1:184600-189087 GCF_000732505.1 Cyprinodon variegatus | reverse complement strand
ATATATATATATACTTTTACCAGTATCTATACTTCTGCTGAAGTAACAAAGGTGTGTACTTTTGACACCACTGCATGTCAGATACATTGACATGCGTTGGAGAGAAGTTATTGATTAGTTACTCAGAGGTTTAGGATAAGCTAGATGCCACAACTGATGAGGAACTGACACTGAACGGATCTTCGTACATTTATACTAAATATACCCATAACTTCTCCAACGTATGCCAGAGTTTTTTTCCCCAGATTTTCCGTACGTCAGGCAGACGCTGGTCTAAATCAAGGTGTGACAGGAGCTTTAATCAGACAAGCTCTGAGACAGTTTTCATATCAAAGGATGAAAAAAAAAACATCCATTTAGTCAAAGTTGAAGCTGAGCCCATTGCTATAGGAGAGAAATGGGACAAAACACTGAAAAACAGGTCAAACCATATCATTTATCATCTCATTCCTGGTTATCTCCTACAGAAAAATGTTTTGATTTTGGCTGGTTAATCTGAGGCGATGTTCTGTTCCACCCCTTAGTGACAGGAGTTCAGGGGAAAAAGATGACCACTTTAAAGTTTCCCATCAACTGCAAAGATTTGGGATTTATTTATTTTTAGATTGTTTAAATATTTTTTTTTAGTATCAAATAAACATTTACAAGGACACAAAGATGAATGCTTGGATTGCCAGGTATCAGTGGTATTTATAGACTTTTCCAGCATTTGTCTGCTTGAAACCTACGATCAAACGTTTCATTCTGCTGCCTTGAAGCGGTGACTCGTTTCTTATGATGCTTATTTTACAAGCTGACAAAAAAGCTTCAGTAAATACTCATCTTCTCTCGCGGTGTGTTTGCAGGTTTTGTGAATCCCCCACCAGCGACATGGACATGCGCAGCGGGCGTGGGCGGGGCAAAAGGGTGCGGCCCGGCACCAACGCGCCGCTGAACGACAACAGCAACTCCTCTGACAACAAAGGCGGCGGGAGCAAGACCCGCGGAGCGGCCGCCAACAGCAAAGGGCGGCGGGGCGCGGTGGTGGGCTGCGGGGAAGATACCAAGGCCAGCCCGTCCTCTGCCAAGAGGAAAACCAAACCCGTGTCCGATATGGACCCTACCTCCAGCTCCGAGGACTCTAAGGCCTCAAAGCGCATGAGAACCAACTCCACCGGGGTTGCGACGCCTCTCCCTGTGGGGAAAGCAGAAGTCCTGCCCCCCCCACAGCTGGAGCGGACTTGCCCCTCCCCCATTCTGATTGACTGCCCGCACCCCAACTGCAACAAAAAGTACAAACACATCAACGGGCTGAAGTACCACCAGGCCCGGGCGCATAACGACCAGGACGTACGGCTGGAACAGGACGGGGACATGGACTATGGCGAGGAGCACGACCCCGCCTCCTGTAACGGCGCTTCCTTCTCCCCGGCTCGATCCAACACCCCCAAAGGACGAGGCTTCGATGCCCCCTCCCCCTCCTCGGGGAAGCAGACGCTGAAAGGGAGGAAGAAGGGGGAGGGCGACGCGGAGGCGACCGATGGCGGCGAGGAGGGGCTGTGTTTAACCGACGAGGCCAGCAACGACGGCGTGGACGATAGAAAGGCTAGAAGAACGTCGGCCAGCAGCAAACCCGAGAAACCGGGTCAGAAAGGAGCCAAGGCGGCACGGCCTCCGGGCCCCGGGGCCGCTCCCTCATACTCCCCCCAGGCGTCTTCTCCTGCTTTGAGCTCGGCCGTCCAGTCGGTACCCAGCAGCCCCCAGCTGAAAAACAGCCAGACCAAACCCCCCCCACTCTCAGATCCCTCCTGCAGCCCCCCCCTCGCTAAAGACAAGAAGAAGAAAGACAAGAAGAAGAGGGACAGCTGGAAGGAGGAGGACAGTCCCGTGGCCATGAGCAAGGCCGGCCGGCCAGAGGAGGGGAGGAGTCCGTACTCCGACACCGCAGACGCTTTGCTCAACGGCTGCGCGGAAGCCCAGCAGAACCGCCTGGCCAGCATCAAAGCTGAAGCAGACAAGGTCTACAGCTTCTCCGACAATGCGCCCAGTCCGTCCATCGGCGCGGCGGGCAGAGCCGAGACCGGCCTCGCTACGCCGCTGCACACGAGCCAGAACGGGGCCGACAACGCGTCCGTGAAGACCGGCAGCCCCGCTTACTCGGACATCTCTGACGCAGGCGAGGACGGAGAGGGGAAGGCAGACGGCGTGAAGGTCAAACCTGATCCCGATCAGGGGCCCCGCGAAGGTGCCAAGAAGGCGCTGTTCCCCCCCCAGGCTCCCAGTAAGGAGTCGCCGTACTACCCCAACTACGACTCGTACTACTCTCCAAGCTATGCCAACCCCAGCCCGGGTGCGGCCGCAGGACCTGCGGCTCACCTGGAGGCAGCAAAGGTGAAAAAGGAGGAGGATTTGGAGGTGGTGGAGGAGGGTAAGCTGAAGGTGGAGCCTCCTGAGGAGAGGAAGGCCGAAGCTGTCCCTCAGCAGCCGTCTGTCATCCAGCAGCGTTCCAACATGTACGCCCAGCCCATGTACTACAACCAGTACTATGTGGCTCCCTACCCCTACGCCTCAGACCCCGCCTACCACAGCCACCTGCTCGCCTCCAACCCTGCTTACCGCCAGCAGTACGAAGAGAGGCAGCGGCAGGGCGACAAGAAGCCAGAGGCCAAAGACCGCGACCCTTCTGCCAAAGAGGAGTGGAAGCAGAAGGCCTCGGTTCCTCCTTCTGTCTCCGGCACCTCCTCAGAGGAGCGTGCCAAGGGAGCGGTGGCCTCTGCAAAGCCTAAGGATCCCACAGCTCCTTCAGAACAAACCAAGTCGGTGATCATGTCTAAAGGAGAGGAGGTCAAGGTCCCCAGCAGCCAGGCTGACGGTCTGAAGATGAAGCTCAGTGAAACGGGGAACCATGGGAAGGAGGAACCCAAAGCAGGGCCAGAGATGGGCAGAGCAGCTGCTGTGGACTCCTCCATGTGGTACAGACAGGTAACATCTGTCACCAGTGATCCTCCACTCTGTCACGATGTATCATAGCAACAACTTTCTTCAAACGATTCATCTTTCAACATTTATACTTTCACTAAAGGTCTAGTGGTGCAGAATCGAAATATGTTTCTTGTGAAAAAGAAAAACATCAAAATTGTATCTGTAACTGTAATGTATCTGTTGCTCCTAAAGCTTCTCAGTCATCCAGGTCAAAGTCATTCTAAAAAGGTTTAGTCATGTACAGACCGGCGCAACATCTCGGCCTTTAGTGCAGGGTTTCCACGGGTCGTTAAAAAACATTCATTTAAATTAGTAATTTTTTTTCTTTAAGGCCTTAATCCCCATTCAAATGTATCAAATGGGATTATCTTGACATTTAAAATGCTTTATTTAAAAGAAAAAGAAACAATTTTGTCAAATATATTATATTGTGATATTTTTGCTATATATATTTTCTTCTCAGGAGCCAGACTCGCGCCTGTGGTCCTACATGTACCCGAGTAAATACTCGGAAGCTTCCAGGCTGCAGGAGGAGGAACGATGGAAAGAGGAGAGGGAGCGAGAGAGGAAAGCCAAGGAAGAAAAGCCACGGGTGAAGGAGGAGGTGAAGGAGGGGGTGGAGAGCAGGACGCCGCACCCCCCAGAGGAGCACCAGGACAGAGGGAAGGAGCCCCGCGTCCCCCACATGCAGTTTCCCTCCCCTCTGGCACAGCATCAGGGCTACATGCCCTACATGCAGGGGCCGTACGCCTACAGCCAGGGCTTTGATCCCAACCACCCCGGCTACAGAGGCATGCCTGCTGTCATGATGCAGAACTATCCAGGTAAGACCACAGAGGATCGGCCCAACATCAGAAACCATCAGCTGGAGAAACGGAGGCAGAGAGAGAAATGGCAGCAAGTTGGTTTCCTACATGGAGGAGAGTCATTTAACGCTCGTTTTACTGTAAACCGCATTTTTTAGAAGACGATGAAATCCTGAGAAAGCTGTGGAGGCACCGCCATCGAATACCAGAGTCAGAAACCCAGGGGATGATGGGAGGAGAAGCTTTCAGATGACGGCTGATCCAGGCCGGCAGAATCGGTCCGCCTGGTACCGGTCCTGTTGGTGTTATCAGTCCACTTGGTAACGGTCCGCTTGGTACCGGTCCTGTTGGTGTTATCAGTCCTGTTGGTGTTATCGGTTCGTCTGGTGCTGGTCCTGTTGGTGTTATCAGTCCAGTTGGTAACGGTCTGCTTGGTATCGGTCCTATTGTTGTTATTGGTCCGCTTGATACCGGTCCTGTTGGTGGTACCGGCCCTGTTGGTGTAATCGGTCCGCTTGGTACCGGTCCTGTTGGTGTTATCGGTTCGTCTGGTGCCGGTCCTGTTGGTGTTATCGGTCCGTCTGGTACCGGTCCTGTTGGTGTTATTGGTCCGTCTGGTACCGGTCCTGTTGGTGTTATTGGTCCGTCTGGTACCGGTCCTGTTGGTGTTATTGCTCCGTCTGGTACCGGTCCTGTTGGTGTTATTGCTCCGTCTGGTAC
>NW_015151572.1:180381-183030 GCF_000732505.1 Cyprinodon variegatus | reverse complement strand
GGTACCGGTCCTGTTGGGGTTATCTTGGTGTGATTGGTCCGTTTGGTACTGGTCCTGTTGGTGTTATCGGTCCGCTTGATACCGGTCCTGTTGGTGGTACCGGCCCTGTTGGTGTAATCGGTCCGCTTGGTACCGGTCCTGTTGGTGTTATCGGTTCGTCTGGTGCCGGTCCTGTTGGTGTTATCGGTCCGTCTGGTACCGGTCCTGTTGGTGGTACCAGCCCTGTTGGTGTAATCTGTCCGCTTGATACCGGTCCTGTTGGTGTAAACGGTCCACTTGGTACCGGTCCTGTTGGTGTTATCGGTCCATCTGGTACCGGTCCTGTTGGGGTTATCTTGGTGTGATTGGTCCGTTTGGTACTGGCCCTGTTGGAGTTATCGGTTCGTCTGGTGCTGGTCCTGTTGGTGTTATCGGTCCGTTTGGTACCGGTCCTGTTGGTGTTATCGGTCCACTTGATGCCGGTCCTGTTGGTGGTACCAGTCCTGTTGGTGTTATCGGTCCACTTGATACCGGTCCTGTTGGTGTTATCGGTCCGTCTGGTACTGGTCCTGTTGGTGGTACCTGTCCTTGTTTTGGTACCGGTCCACTTGGGTCATTGAACGGCGAGTAGATGGGTTGTTAAAGCGCTGCAGCTCAGGGCAGAACGTTGAATGTGACGAGTGAAGCTAACAGGCGGCTAACTGAGCCTCTCTCTGTGTGACGCTCCGTCTCCTTTGTCCTCAGCTTCATACCTGGCGGCCGGCTATCCCTTCTCTCCGTACGGAGGGAAAGTGGCAGCAGGGGAGGACGGAGAGAAACCCTCCAGGTCGAGTCCAACCGTGAAGCCGCACGGCGAGGCCAAAGCGCTGGAGCTGCTGCAGCAGCGCGTCAGCCACTACAAAAGCAAATCGCCCTCCATGCAAGACAACAAAACGCTGCAGGAGCGAGAGCGAGACTGGGAGAGGGAGCGTGAGAGAGAGGGCGCTCGGCCCCGGTCCTCTCCTTCCCAGCGCGTCCTGCCCTCCCATCATCACCTGGGATACCCTCTGTACGACCTGTCCTACGCTCCGGGTGAGAGCCACATCCTCTTCTTATTCCAGATGTTTTCTGATGTGACTGGAGCAGGAAACTCCATCCTGTCTGGTTCTGATCTCCTTGGTTTGAGCGTCCTTCTCAGAACCCGGCTCAGCATGCGGATTGTTTCCACATCCAGGATCAGATCTCGGCGTCTCTGATTCGTTCCCTTTATTTTCAGGCCTCTCATCTTCAGCGATTGTTGCAAGCCAGCAAGCGTCCGCCCCGTCCATGTACCCGCCGCCGCGGAGGTGAAACTGGTAAGAACCTCCTGATCAACGCATAGCTGCCTGTTTTGATCTGAGGCAGCATCCGGCTGCACAGCTTCATCTGAACATTAGACTATCATTTTATATCTTTGCTTTTAAAGTCCTCACATGGTCTGGAAATATGGAGGAGACTTTATTTATTTTTCTGGCCCTGGAAAAGTTCAGCGCTCTGTTTCACGAAGCAGGTTTACTGAAAACTAGGTTTCTAAACCTGAAAATAGGAAAAGAGAGTTTCCTCTGTTTCTGTTGCCATAGTTACTTTCTCCCCAGGGTTAACCTGGTCAGCAGCAGGTTTTCTTCAGGTAGTGTCCTCTGTCTCTGCTCTCCTTACAGCCAATCACTAGGTTTTATTTCCTGATATAGAACAATTTTTGTCTTAGTTTTGTGCATAAAAAAAAAAAAATCATTCACTACGTTCATCAGACACATTAGGTTTTAAAAACAAACATTGCACGTACGTTTGACGAGGAACGAGCAATGTACCGGTACAACCTCCTTGCTTTGTATTTTTTTTTCATAAAATAGGCGTTTTTCCAGTTATTACTTTGTTTTTGTCAACACCGTCAGACACAATAAAAAGCTAATTATTTTTTATTTATCTGGTCTATTATGTATTTAGAGTTTTTAAATCATTATCTGGCATTGTTAGTACACATATATGCTGTTAAATATTTACTTTTGTTAATTTTCTATACTGTTTCACAAGTGGTCCTTTAAAAGATCTAACATCATACAATGTTTACTTTAAGCCTAAAGAGAAAATGTCATGTTTTTTGTATTCAACAAACATATTTTTGTATAAAACAGAGTATTACTTTAGTGACAGAACAGCACTGAAGGAACATATTGTAAGCATATTCATTTAAAACAAATAAAATGCCCTCTGATGGTGGTGACAATGGCTTCATTACAACATACAATTAAAACTGTATATAACTTAAGTCAATGGTTTCTTGCTTATTAACTTTATTTAACTATTTGATACTATTGAAAAAATAACAATGGTGAGCACTGTGACAAACATTTTTCAAGGAATATAAGGTACAATTAAGCAATATCATTATTAGAAGTAGCCCATCCCCATATCATCAAATATCAAATCTTCATAGTAAAAAATAAAGTAATTACCAGTAAGAATAATGTACAATGCATCACTGAGATCATGTTAAACTGTCGTCTAGTGTCCCCTACTCCTGCTACAGCCTGTCTGCTCTGAGCGGTGAAAGTGAAAAAGTGAAACCTCACTCAAGCAAGCATTCATGACAAGGCGGAGACACAGTAGACATGCATGAGCTGCATTCAATTCAATTCTATTCAGTTTATTTCT